>NC_090764.1:67333525-67392973 GCF_036898095.1 Palaemon carinicauda | reverse complement strand
TACAGACAGGCAGTGATGAAATTACAGTACAAGATACCCCGCGTATACCGTACATACAGTATTAATAATAATAATAATAAATAATGATAATACTGTACAGTAATAATAATAATAATAATGATAATAATAATAACAATAATAATTTTATTAACAACAACATCAATAATAATAATAATAACAATAATAATAGCTTTACGTATGTTATTTTATTCTTTTGTAGGATGTCTCTCTCTCTCTCTCTCTCTCTCTCTCTCTCTCTCTCTCTCTCTCTCTCTCTCTCTCTCTCGTACGCTTATTCGAAATGTGATTTTTGCAACAAAGAATATTATTGGATGCAGTACTACGTACGTATACATACAAAAGAATCATGGAAAAGATGCACATCCATTACATTTGTAGTACAGTAGTAGCCATCAGCAGCCTTACACCATTCTAATATGGTATGACTGCATCTGATTTGCGTTTCATGTTCGATTTAATTTTACTACGTACTGTATACAGTACTGTATTATCGTATGGTCACATTTTCTTTTCGTGTTTTATTTCTTTCTGTGCTGAATTATATATCATATGTAATGCAATGAACAATCAGTAAGAGCAGATATTACTAATTACAGTATTAATGGAATTACAGGTAACGAAATATCGTATTTGGGGGTCTTCAGATTTCGCATTATTTTCGAAATTTCCGGAAAATCCGCTATATGTATATATATATATATATGGGTTATGGGAAAAACCCGCGAAGTGGTGAATCCGCGATGGTCGAACCGCGAAGTAGCGAGGGTTCACTGTAAGCCAATGAAGGATCGGTTGACTCTTGCACTTTGTGCCAACGCCAGCGGGGACTGCAAAATAAAGCCGTTATTGGTTTACCATTCCGAAAACCCTAGGGCATTTAAAGCACATAGAATTAATAAAGACCTGCTACATGTTCTATGGCGTTCTAATTCTAAGGCTTGGGTTACTAGGCATATCTTTGTGGAATGGGTAAACGTAGTTTTTGGCCCTGCTGTCAAGAAGTATCTTCAGGAGAGGAATTTGCCTTTGAAGTGCTTGCTTTGTTTGGACAATGCACCCGCTCACCCCCCTGGACTCGAAGATGATATAATCGACGAATACAAATTCATCAAGGTGTTGTATCTTCCACCGAATACCACCCCTATCCTCCAGCCCATGGACCGGCAAGTCATCTCTAATTTCAAAAAGCTCTACACCAAGCACTTATTTAAGCAGCGCTTTAATGTCACGCAAAGCACCAACTTAACTTTGCGTGAATTTTGGAGGAGCCACTTTAATATCGTGCACTGCTTAAAGATCATTGATCAGGCTTGGGAGGGAGTAACTCGTCGTACCCTGAATTCTGCTAGGAAGAAGCTTTGGCCTGATGCTGTTGCTCCCAGAGATTTCGAAGGTTTTGGCCCCGAGAATGAACCTGTGGTTGCCGCCGAGGAAGACGTCGAAGAGATTGTATTCCTTGGCAAGTCCATGGGTCTGGAGGTGGATGAAGATGACATCACCGAACTCGTCGAGTGAGCATCACGAAGAGCTCACCACCACCAAGGAACTCGAGGAGCTGCAAGCCATGCAGCATGATGAGTTCCAAGCGCAGTTGAGTGAGTCGGAGGAGATCGAGGAGGTAGGCCAAATCTTAGGTACGGCGGAAATAAAACAGATGTTGGCTTATCATCAACACTTTGATTTCATCGACAAGCATCACCCACAGAAACTTCAGGTTTGCCGTGTTGTTGCGCAGTTCGATGATGTTTGCTTAACGCATTTTAGAAAAATCCTCAAAAGCCGTACCAAGCAACTTTCACTTGATAGTTTCTTTAAAAAATCTTTAAAACGGTCTGGTGATCATGATGAAAAGAAAGAAAAGGAAGACCGAATCGAGTAAAAGTGATGAAAATTAAGAATAAGAAAAGAAAAAATGTAAAAAAAAAAATATAAAATTATAGAAATGAAAAAAAAAATAAGCTAAGTTAAAGTTCACGTAGTAGTGTAAGTTAGTGTAAGTTATCGTACACGTTATTGTACAAAGTCGCCGTCCCTACCTCCTCGCTGATCTTCTGTCTCCTCCTGCGTAGCAGTCCCTACACCTGCGCTGGCCTATCGCTAAGGTAAAGTGTTACATTAAAACCCGTTTTTTATTTATTATTTCATTATTATTCTTTTTTTTGGTTTGTAATATGTATTTTCTGGGTCAACCTGTGACGCCCGGTGAAAAGGGTCCTTCTTTTCTCTTTTCTGATATAAATACTTCCAAATATACCAGAGAAAGTTAAAGCATGGAATGCAGAGGTTACTACCCTCGCGCGAGCACCCTAAGGGCGTCGTGTATAAAGAAAGGGCGTGTGAAAACCACTATTCACAGGTCATCTTCCATTTAGATCAATTCTTCATCAAAAGGGGGAGCCGCCACAACGGCACTAACCGAACACACCTGATCCACTCAGCGACGCCCGCCTCGAACGCCATCTACTCATCCTTCTTTTGGACTCGTGTTTGGCGATTACCCTGTTTTGTGCTCTCGTGTTTTGGCTGTTTTTTGGATATCTTCACCATGGCTGAAGCTCTCCTTACCCCTACGCCAATGTTAAGTACCATAGATTGTTTTGACAGTATTTTTAGTACCGGGCAAGTTAATGTTAAGTAATAGGAAGTGTTTTAATGCGTTCGGCTTTTTGCCTTCCCGAGGCCCACGTGGCCATTTTTGTTGTTTACGCTCAGTGCGTTTCAGTTTTGCTTGTTTTGTTGCCCTTTTGGTACTTTTGTCATTCTAGGTTCCTTTTAACCTTATGCTAAGATTATAGGCTGTATGCCTCTTATGTTGAACCGATTTATTATTATTATTGTTGGTACTTTTTAGTCATTTACGAGTCCGTTTCTTGTTAACGAAGAATAGCGTTCGGGGTTTTATTACAGTTTAGTACCGCCACCTTGGTCGGCGTTTTTCGTTACGATTCAATATGTTTTTTACTTTTTTACCCCCCCCCCTTTTTCGCTATTCTTCGTTACATTTCCTTTTTATTATTTTCATTCGGACAGATGTGTTTTATATATTGTGGAGGTTCGTGCTTTGTTAGATTGATCGTCGTAACCACCAAGTGCGAGAGGCTGGAGTTCCCGTTTTCTTTACCATAGATTCGGGTTCTCCCTCTCTCTATCTCGCCCTTCTGGGAATTCTTCGTCGTAGACGAGTTTTTTATTTTTACAAGGTTACTTCCTTCTTTCTTGGCTATTGGTTTGTTATTAGATCCTGTTCGTGTTAGTCCATTATAGGTTAGTTGGCCTGCCTTGCGCTGCCGCCTGTTCCCCCTCCCCCTAGTCCCACCCTCTACCCGCTCCAACCTGGGAGTTGGGTCAGGACATCCTTCGGACTCCGCCATGAGTTTCACTAATATGAGCCGGGAACGCTCGCTTACCTATTTATCTAGTGCGCCCCTTCGGCAGGGAATCCTTCCCTCGTTGGCCCTCCGCACCTTGACTCCGGCTACGGACCTTAGTTTCACACGACAATCAGATATATCTCCCCCCCTTTTTTGTTTTACTCTCCGGTGGCATCTTACCGGAGATCCTTTCGGAGATCATGTTATTGAATTGTTCTTACTGTATCCCTTAGTTGGATTAAGGATCTACCCCCCCCCCCCGCCGCCGGGCCTCCGTCGCTCTACGGCGCGCTCTCATTCCAATGTGCCATACTCTTATCAGTAATTACTCCGGCTCCTCCATATGCATATACTGTAGAATATTCTCTCATAATATTTATCTTTGTGGTAATTACGGCGGAGCTCCGGCTCCTTATATTACACGACCCCATTTCTGCACATCAACTAGAATCTCCCTTAGCTTTACTTATTTTATTATTGTGTTAGTAAAGCCTCCGGGAGACTTTGTACTTATTTTAACTTTTTATTACAGAAAGTGCGCTGCGCCGCCAAAGGCTGCTCTACTACCTTTCTGGATCCGGTAGGCCATGACGTCTGCCGGTCCCACGCCCACTGTGCGATCTCCTTTGTCCGGGAAGCTGGCCAGCCCGCTTACATGGTCTGGTTCCCGGAGGCGTGCACGCTCTGCTATGAGCTGTCCTCCATTCTCCTCAATGATGAGGTAAGTTTCTCAATGTTATCATGCATGCTATATTTTGAGGCTCCGCTTTTATATAGTTTGTCGATGTAAGATTTCTCAGTTCTCATTCATGCTACTTTTTATATGGAGGCTCGGCTACTTATAGATATTCTCTTAATCCTCTTGATATTCGTAGGAGTTTGCCGTCTGCCGTTCTAAGTTACTCCCCTTTTTCAGGCTGACGAGGATTCGCTCCGGACGGCCAAAACCAACCTCCGGACTTGGGTGTCTGGTTTTGGAAGGAATGCCCCAACTGGTTGCCCTTACCTCCTTGATGCGGACATGGCCTCCCGGCTGTTTCCTGGTTCATCCTCGGCCGCGGTACCCTTGGAGCAAGCTGCTCCCATCATTGAGGGTATCAGGGCGGCCCTACCTGTAGAAGAGGAACACCAGTTCTCCGGCGACATCTCCACCCTCGACATCCACACCGAACCGATGGATGAGCAGGTTAGTGGTGCAGAGTTGGCAGAATCCTTTCTTTCCCCTACTCCTTCCTCTACTTCTTCTTTCCTCGGCTTTGACAAGCCTCAGGCTTCTCCTTGGGAGGGTTCCGTCTCGGTCCGTCCCAAGGTTAAGCCAATACGCAAAAACAAACCTAAAACCAGTACTTCAGCTTCGCCCCAACCGTATCTCCGGTCCCAGGACCTTCCTCAGCCCCTGACATCCCAATGCTGTCACGAACTCCTCCTCCTTCTAAAGGACAGAGGAGTAAGTCTGCAAAGTCCAAGGTTTCAGCTGTAGGTAGCTCCTCGGACTTCCACATAACCATGGAATTGATTCAGGATATGATGGAGTCGAAGCTGCAGACACACTCGGGGGTCATATCGGGGCTCAAAGACATGGTGGCTAGCTTCCTCCGTGCGGGGTCTCGGCCTGCTCCGCCCCTAGTTCCTGATACATCTAAGCTACCGTCCTTTGATAAAAATAACCCTTGGCGGTTTGCGAGACATGCTCCTTATTTGGATGGCACGCTCACGCTAGAAGGCTTGGGGACCCGCCCTCTAGACGATCTGGAGTTCTACCCTCCAGATCTCCAGTTCCCCTTCAATGGCTTTGTTCGCCTGAAGGAACATGCCCTAATCCGTATGGATAAGGTCCCAAAGGAGACGGTCATATTCCCTAAAGAGCAAGCCCAGGCTGTCTGGGCCCGTACTCTCGCGGAATGGGGATGCGTCAACTCTAAGTTGACTCCCCACAAAGGAGCGTATACCATTTTCATCACTCCTCAGTCCATCCCGTCTCCTCTTACTGACAAGATCGCTGAATTGACTATTCAGTCAGTTAAGGACGGCATCCCCATGCCGACCCTTAAAGAGACAGATCCCACCTCTCTCCTCATCCCAGGCACCTCGGCGCTCTGGCACGATGCTTCAGCCTCTTGCCATTTTTGATTACCATTTGCTACCTATGTTTCTGGTCTAGACCAGTAAGACGTTTTTGAGCTTTTGTACAGTATACTTTACTTGTTCTTTCATGGCATTGTTTAATTTTTAAGGATTTGTTCTTTTGTATGTGACAGTACGTTCCTTGATATATATAACCTCCATTTACATAATGTTTTTACTTTCTCTTTGTTTTGTGGGCTTGGAAGGCATTCTCTGGTACATTTTCACCGGACGTCACAGGTCGACCCAGAAAAGGGATTTTGACGAAGGAAAAATCTATTTCTGGGGAGATACATGTGACGCCCGGTGAAACCCTTCCCTGGCTTTTTTCCCCATCCCTTTCCTTTCCAAGCCATCTCATATAGAAGGATGTGTAGATGGCGCTCGAGGCGGGCGTCGCTGAGTGGATCAGGTGAGTTCGGTTAGTGCCGTTGTGGCGGCTCCCCCTTTTGATGAAGGATTGATCTAAATGGAAGATGACCTGTGAATAGTGGTTTTCACACGCCCTTTCTTTATACACGACGCCCGTAGGGTGCTCGCGCGAGGGTAGTAACCTCTGCATTCCATGCTTTAACTTTCTCTGGTATATTTGGAAGTATTTATATCAGAAAAGAGATAAGAAGGACCCTTTTCACCGGGCGTCACAGGTATCTCCCCAGAAATAGATTTTTCCTTCGTCAAAATCCCTTTATTATACAGGTATTGTATTCATGTAATGTGTATGTGTAGCCATTTATTAAGGATTTATTATGGGTTTTTAGGCTGAGGAACGAATTAAATAAATTACCATGTATTCTTATGGGAATATTTGCTCCAACATACGATCGTTTTAACATACGAAGCAGTTTCTGGAACGAATTGAGATCGTATGTACAGGTATCACTGTACTTAAGATTCAGCCTAGACAAGATCTACCAGTTCAAGGTGCTGTGTTTCGGTCTCTCCACAGCCCCTCAGGTATTCACCAGAGTGTTCTTCCTGATCTCTTCGTGGGCACACAGGATCGGCATCCGTCTCCTCCGCTATCTGAACGATTGGCTGATCCTGGCAGACTCGGAGTCGACCCTTCTTCGACACCGGGACAAGCTTTTGAGACTTTGCCAAGATCTAGGGATCATGGTAAATCTCGAGAAGTCTTCTCTGCTTCCATCTCAACGACTGGTATATCTAGGCATGATCATGGACACCAATCTCCACAAAGCCTTTCCATCAGACGACAGGATAGCAAGGTTGAGGAGGGTCGCAGATCCTTTCCTCAGACGAGAAGAACTCCCAGCCCAATCATGGTTAAGTCTTCCCGGTCACCTTTCCTCCCTGGCCCGTCTAGTTCCAAATGGGCGCCTCAGGATGAGATCCCTGCAATGGCTGCCCAAGTTCCGGTGGAATCAAGGTCACGATTCCCCAGACGTTTTGGTCCCCATGGGTCCTGCGGAACGTATGGACCTTCAGTGGTGGGTGACAGACGAAAACCTCCAAAAGGGAGTGGATCTTCTCGTCCTTCCCCCGGATTTGATGCTGTTCTTGGACACCTCAAAAGGAGGGTGGGGGGCCCACGTTCTGAACCACAGGACCTCAGGCCTATGGTCGGAATCAGAAAAGTGCCTCCACATAAACCTGCTAGAGATGAAGGCCGTATACCTGGCACTTCAACAGTTCTAACAGTACTTGGCTGGTCACTCCGTGGTGGTGAGGAGCGATAACACCACGGTAGTGGCTTACATCAACAAGCAGGGAGGTACCTTTTCACAACAGCCATCCCATATTGTAGTAAAGATACTGAGATGGACCGAAGTCCACTCGTTTCCACTATCGGCTCGCTTCATTCCGGGCAAAACGAATGTGATCGCCGACAGTCTGAGCAGGGCATCCCAGATAGTGAGTACTGAGTGGTCTTGGGATCCTCTAGTAGCCAATAAAGTCCTGACTTTGTGGGGTTCCCCGACGGTGGATCTGTTCGCGACAGCCTTGAATTTCAAGCTTCCGCTGTACTGCTCCCCAGTCCCGGACCCCAAGGCACTCTGGCAAAATGCCTTCCAACAACGGTGGGTTAACATCGACGTTTTCGCCTTTCCCCGTTCTGTCTGATGAGAAGGGTGCTCAACAAGACCAGAATATCGGTCGACCGGTCAATGACCTTAGTAGCTCCACTATGGCATCATGCAGAGTGGTTCCCGGATCTTCTGCAGCTCCTGACGGAACTCCCGAGAGAACTCCCTCCTCGACACGAGCTACTCAAGTAACCATACTCCAACATCCCCCACAAAGCCGTAGCATCGCTGCGGCTTCACGCCTGGAGATTATCCAACATCTCCTCACAGAGAGAGGCTTTTCGCAACAAGTTGCAGAAAGGATGTCTCGACACCTGTGAAAGTCATCCGTAAGAGTCTACCTGGCGAAGTGGAGAGTCTCCTGTGGTTGGTGTCATGGAAGGGCTCTCTCTCCACTCGATGCCACTATTCCAACAATAGCGGAGTTTCTCGTGTATTTGCGGGAAGAGATGCGCCTTTCAGTCTTGGCACTGAAAGGCTATCGCTCAGCCTTAAGTCTTGCCTTCAGACTAAAAGGAATGGACATTTCCTCCTCGCTGGAACTTTCGCTATTCATACGAAGTTATGAACTTACCTGCCCTCAGTCGGAAGTAAGACCTCCTGCAGGGAGCGTGGTTAGAGTCCTCAGGTCTCTTAAGAGACCTCCGTTCGAACCATTACGCCAGGCTTCTGATCGCCACCTGACTTGGAAGACGGTGTTCCTACATGCTTTGGCCTCGGCCAAGCGAGTCGCCCATTCAAGGAGATGGGTAGAGGTAACGTTCAGGTTCGTCCCTGAGTTTGTGGCTAAGACTCGAAATCCAGGAGTGCACCCCCGGTTCGAATCTTTCCGGTTTTCGAATCTCCGTTCTGTAACAGATGACCCAGACCATCTCCTACTGTGCCCAGTAAGGAGTCTGAGGCTCTATCTTAAGAGAACAGCTGCAATTCGTCCTCGAGTGCAAGCATTGTTTGTGAGCACAGGAAGGACAAAGAGGAGGGTCACTAAGAACACTATCTCAGCATGGATTCGCAGGGTCATCCGCCATTCCCTGAATCCAGACCCTCCTCCGTCACGTCGCCCTAGAGCACATGATGTCAGAGGCATCGCTTCGTCCTTGGCATTCAAGAGAAACTACTCAGTGACGCAGGTTCTACAAGCAGGGGTTTGGAAGCGTCAAACGACCTTCACAGGCCACAACCTGTAGGACGTGACCCACAGGATGTTCGATATGTTCTCTATCGGCCCTGTGGTGGCTGCACAGCAGCTGGTTTAAACCTCAGGCTCCTTAATGGACAAGCAGCAGAAGGTTGAGGGCATTGTTACCTGGTTTTAGTCTGCATGAATGAAAAGATATGCCTGGCCCTTATTCTTTTCTTCATCCTCCCCTCTCTTGGGGAAAGCAGCATCCTGGGTTCTCTGCACAGCTGACCTCAAACCACTGCAGGTAAACCATGCTTCCTTGTGTTCCTAGTATTAAGATAATACGGTCGCGTCCCCCATACCCTTACGAGGTGGTATTGGGAACGTCCTAACCTAGAATTCCATCTAATGGACTCCAGGTCAACATCCTAGGACGAGTCACACTTCATTCCTTCACACACACGCTTACGTAGGCCACGGTCCTTGCAGAGCAAGGTACTTGCGAGGTGCAGGGACTCCTTATCTCGAGCTCTACACACTCAGATACTGAGTCCCCTGGCAAAGCCAAAAGCCAGTAATGGCTGGGACTTACCATCTTTCCTAAGGATTAAGTCACCCTATTTAAATAGCGTGGTTTGTATTTCGGTTACGGAACAAATGACAAATTCGTAGATAATTTGTATTTTTCCTAACCATACAAACCTTAGCTATTTAATCAAACTTGCCCGCCAGCCTTGTCCCCCGGGAAGTCCTACCTCTAAGCAAAGTGAACTAGTTCACTGGTGTGTGAGGGGGGAGGGGTAGCTAGCTACCCCTCCCCTTCCCCCTCGCTAGCTAGCGAGGGGGTAGTAAACCCTCGTTAAAATTCTAATGGCTCGTCATTTCAGCTACGCTGAAAGTAATACCCTATTTAAATAGCTGAGGTTTGTATGGTTAGGAAAAATACAAATTATCTACGAATTTGTCATTTTATTCAACTTCTCATTTGCCCATCTAATCGATCTCAAAAAATTCTCTTATTTCAGACTGTCATCACTGCTTACCCACATTAAGGCTCCTTAATTAACTGGATTGAATAACCTAAAGGGTTGATATATCAAGAGCCAAGACATAGTGGAGGTGGAGCCAGCCCTGTGCTTAAAAATGGCATGGCCTAGAAATGCAATATCTCATGTTCGAGATGCCACATTTGTAAAGATAGTGGAAATGACACTGCAAATGTGGTCAGGTGGTAAGTGATGAGATTTTTGTGACTTAACTTACTCTTGGCAATAATATAAATATTATTTCAAGCAAAAGCCAGTCATGTGAAATATGGACATAATGTGACATACAAGCTGGTTTATACTGTTATCAGCGCAGGGGTAAATTAAACTGGTGTTTTGTGTTGTGTGGTTGTGGAACCTTGGATCCAAGCATGAGCTGATTAATTTTATTGATTTTAGTGGGAGCCATGTATGAGGGAAAGCGAGATCATTTTGTGAATTGAGTATTGTAGTGTATCTCCCAGATCATTTTTTTTTTTTTGTATTAATAAACTTTCTAAGGTTTCTGTTAATGCTATTGTGAAGGCGACATTGTAAGATTGAGCTAGTGTATATGTACCTTATATGGGATCTAATGGTGGTGCAGAAAACATCCCTCATATTTAGAAATGGTTTGAATTAACTGAAGTATATTTGTTCCTACACAAAATACAAGCCTTGCATTCTTTACATAGAAGATAACAGTACAAGCTGGCATACGGCTATAAAACATAGAAATGAGGTTTCAACAACCATTCCAGTTTTTACCAGTGGTAGCAGGGCAAAGCATACACCCGTTCACTCGTACCTTCTTCTCTTTGATGTCAGCCGTGGTTAAAGACAGATGTCTCCTTCCATGTTCTCACTACCTGGCTAAAGATTAAAATTTATTCCTACAGAAATACAAACCTTTCACTCTTTAATAGGGTTTTGTTTTGGTGCAGCTGGAAACTAGCTGTAAACTTTTTACGCCAGGTAAACAACCTGCCACTAGTCAGGAGCGGGTAGACCAGCCACCCCACTCATGCACTCGCCTAATATATTGATCCACTTTTGTTATTGGCTTGGTGGAGTGTCCTAATTATACAGGCTGTAAACAAAATTATTTTCAGGTGAGCGGGTCAGTAGGTGACAGAAGTCTAAAAGGAGTTCTTCTCCCTTGGGGTCTTCTCAAAGGCAAAGAAATTTCAACTATTTTCTCTGGTGCTCTCTCCCCCCACGGACTCTGCAGCATTCTGTCTTCTTCAGAGGACAAACGAGCAAGAGTGTCGATCGTTTGACCCCGGATAACCCTTAGTTTTGGAGACACAGCTGATTCCCCTAGCAAAGCAGCAGGGTCCACAATTGCAGGGGAGTGTCTATCATTGATGCTTGCATCAGCTTTGGCCTTTCTTTGGGTTTCAGCCCCCCCCCCCCCAAGGATTGGCTTGGAGGGGCTGCAGCGTTGGTCACAGCGGGATTGCACATTTGCCTCTATAGGGGTTGGATACGGCCTTCCCCCTGAGCCACTGGAGTGGTGTTTTCTCCAGGAGGTCTCGTTCCCCTAGCTGAACCATCCACCGCAACTCCTTTCCTCTGGAGGGGTTGCTGACAGGTCTTCCTTGGAGTCCTGCCAGGCCTGTGACCGCTCAGGGGTGAGCATGCCGGCTGAGCTTGCTCAGTAGGTGATAAATCTCCATCCTGCCTCCACAGGGGCCTAGCCTCGTCCTTTCCCCTCAATCCTTTTGAGTAGAAGTCCCTCCAGAAGGTCTCTCGCTCCTTGCAGAGGCAACCTCCATAATGTCTCACCTCCTGAGGAGTTGCTGGCAGTTTCTCCTTGGAGTCCCTGCTAGGTCCACAATCTCTTCAGGTTGAGTGGGCCTGCTGAGCTTGCTGAGCCAGCTTGGAGTGCTTAGCATACTGAGGATGCTCATAAGGGGAAACATGCTTCTCCATCCCTCCTCTGCTGGGGCCTGCCCCCCCCCCCCCACCTTCGAGCCTCTGGAGTGGTGCTCCTTCCAGAAGGTCTCGGGGCCCTTTGCGTAAGTGACTTTTGCAACTTCTCGCGTAGAGGAGTTGTGGGCAGGTTCTCCTTGGAGTGCTTGCCAGGGTGCAGCATGTTGAATTTACTCAGCAGGAAGGACTTGGATTTTCCTAACTCACAGGTCTCCCTCCTCGCCAAGGTGAGAGGGCTTCCTTGCTTGAGTGAGATCTCCCTAGAGTACCTCAGAGGTAGGTACCTGATTAGTTAGTACCTTGCCTCAGCCCTTTGGAGCAGAGCTCTTCGGAGCACTTCAGTGATTGTGGCTGTCGACTCCCTGTAGTAACAGCCTCTCTTTTCCGTGCCTCTAAGGCACAACCAGTCTCTGCGAGCCTCTCGAGATAGGTTATCCCTGGCCCTTCCTCAGGCATTTATCCCTTCGAGGGAAGCATCGGCTGATTTTCTTATTTCGCGAGTACTGTATGCTTTTACAGACAATCCTCCTTGCCTGCCTTGTATCCACTTGAGCACATGCGCCCTGCTTCAGGAGCACACAAGACATCTCACGAACTTTTAGTATTTTAGCAATTATCTCCCTCTTAATGAGAGAATGCCTTGATGAAGTCATTGAGCTTCAGCACGGCATTCTATTCCCGTGCTGAAACTTGGTGACGGGCAAGAGGGCTCTCGAACTTGGGGAAATTGCTCCCCCAGTTCGAATCTAAATTTCTCTTAATTATCTTTTTCTTCCTCTTTATATTGCTTCAACCTTCTCCTAATATAAACTTTCCTTCATGTTGCTGTCCCAACCCTATGAGTAAAATTTCCCATATGTATGTGTATATGTTTACATATATATGTGTTTATTATTTTTTTTTTCTCTTTTTATGGCATGGATGTTTCTACATCTGTTATTGCCACTTGGGCGGATGTTTCTACATCCGGTATTGCTGCCTGCTTTGATGAATGGGAAAGGTGTCACGGTTGGGAGGTGTTTGTGCTCAAAGCTATATGTGAGAGTATTGGATGATCTCAGCCATCCCGAAGATGGTTTGGACCTTTTTGGCGGAACTATTCTCAAGTGTTGGGTCTTCGGAATCCAGGGGGATCCAACGCTTGGGGTAGGACTCTCGGCTTTTGGCCGGAAGCCCGTCATTACAGATATGGGGAGGATGATTCCATAGTTTCTTGGTCTGTCCTAACAGGCGGGTTCAGCTTACACCTGTGCCTCTATATCTGTTTTGATGCTATCCTTCGGGTAGGGTATGGAGTGGACCATCTGGGAAGTATACTCTCACTGTGCCGGTAGTGGAGAGTGTAAATTTCCTTCCCAACATGTGATGCCTTAATGTTCTCAAGCAGGTAAATCAAACTTCAAAAATCACTCTTTTCTCTTCTTTTTTATGATGGATTCTTGTGAAAATGACCCCACCTCCCCTGGATATGCTGACTCGCCCCCGGCACTGTTGACGACCTCTGGCAATTCATTTAAAGAAAACTCCGTTGACGACGTAGGAACTAAAAAGGACTATTCTTTAAACACTCGGAAAAAGGGTAATTTGGGCAACACAGGAAAATTGAATGTCCTGCACATTACCCAAATCCCATTAGAAACTAATTATGATATGCTACATAAAATATTTGAGTGTTATGGATTAATAAAAGAAATTAGAATGAAACTTCAAGATGATAATTGGGAATCTTGGTTATCATTTAATTGTCATGAGGAAGCATTTAATGCAAGCCGTAATATTGTTGATATTAAAGTAGGTAATATGAGTGTTAAGGGTGCTCTGTGTGATGGGGCACCTAAAGATCTGGATGTCTACAGACCAGCAGACTGGGCTGATAAAGATATAGAGGCAGATATGCCATCCCAAAGAAAGCCAAAACCACCAATGTGGCTTCTTGCTCAATCTGTAGGAGGTACGGAAAATTATTTCAAGGTCTGCAAATTTCTTCAGAGGAAGGTAGGTACGATCGCACCTGGAGATATATCTCGATTCGGTAAGAAAAGTTACTTGATAAAGGCCAAGTCATACACACAGTCTGTTATACTGTCCAATTTGAAGACAGTAAATGATGATATAAAATTGGACATCAAACCCCATCTAAACTTTAGCTATGGAAGGGGAGTGGTTTTTAATAGGGATCTGTATGAATTTACTGAAGAGGAGATATTGTGTCCTCTATCAGTGTGGAAAGTACATAAAGTACCTGGAACATCAATGATTGTTCTTACTTTCCAGGATACCGATGTACTTTCCCACATAGACATAGAAAACGAAAGGATCAGAGTTCAACCTTTCAAGTAAAAGCCACTGCAATGTTTTAATTGCTTTAAATTTGGACATCCTTCCAAAGTTTGCAATAGTGAAAGAATTTGTAATACTTGCTCCAATATTTACCATGGGGAATGTACATTTGAGGCAAGGTGCTTAAACTGCAACTCTAATCATAAATCTAATGATAGGAGCTGCCAGTTTTATAAGTTAGAAGAGGCTGCCCTCAATAAATCAATTATTGAACATGTAAGCGTGGGGCATGCCAAGAGATTATTAAATAAATCTAATACTTATGCAAAGACATTAAAAACAGGAGAAAAAGTTCCTCGGGAATCATCTCACCCACCTACTACTGTAGGTAGTTCTCGAAAAAGGAATTCACCATCTATTGATAAAGTGCTGCATAAGACAAGAACATCTCCTCCTAAAGATTTATCATTGAGTATCAACCAAGACATTGCCCACCACTATCAAACCTTTGTCCCCCATTACAAAGGATAGTACTAACCTCTCCCAGGCCATATCCTTGCCTGATTTAATGGAGATTCCACCTGACACCAAGTTATCAGGTGTACCTGTAGTGGGGAAGGTACAAAAACCTGGTAACTCACAACCTACTAAGCGTAAAAGAGAGAGACCTCCATCTCTCTCACCCCCTTCCATAAGAAATACTAGAATTATGACATCAAATAAATATGTTGTTTTGTCTGTTGATGTTGCCGATCAACCAGAAGATAATTTAAATAAATCAGAAATTCAAGTTGAGGTCCACCATCCCCCTCAACAAATAGATAAAAAAGATACAAAGAAAAACACCAACGTAAAACCCAACATAACAAGACCATCTCTGAAGAAACCTACTGGTAATAATGTTAGATTAAAAACTGCTAATGGGAAGACCTCATCCAAGATGTCTTCCCGAAATAATCCATAGTTTTCTCCTCAATCTTGCAATGGAATTGTCAGGGTTTGAGGGCCAAATATGAAGAACTTAAGCTCTTAATTCACGAGCATTCCCCCATAATTGTATGTCTCCAGGAGAGCAAGCTTGATGCTAATACCCCTTGTCCTCGCAAATATATTAGTTATAGGACACCTTATGATCACGGAGTAGGGAGCCATGGCGGAAGTCTCTTGTACATTCGTCGAGATGTTCCCCAAATACCCATGTCTATACGTACAACCCTGCAGGCAGTTGTTGTACAAATTGATATAGGGAGAAAATATACAATATGCTCTCTGTACTTACCTCCAAATGATAATAGTTTATATGATGATTTAGCAGAGGTCATTCAACAACTCCCTCAACCTTTTCTCTTACTGGGAGATATGAATGGTAGACATCCTTTATGGGGTGATGTTTTGGCCAACACAAGGGGCAATATTATCTCATCAATTGTGGAGAATGAGGATGCGGGACTCCTTAATACAGGAGAGCCCACACACTTTCATGTTCAGACAGATACTTTGTCATGCATTGACCTTTCAATTGCAAGCTCTAACTGCCTTCTTGATTTTGATTGGAGGACATTAGATGATTGGCATACTACTGATCATGCACCAATCATTATAAACACCAACAAGGGTCCGCCTTTGCAAAGATCGCCACGTTGGAATCTAGACAAGGCAGACTGGGTTAAATTTTCCGAGCTAAGTGAAATCGAAGGGAGAGCAGAACAGTTTGAAAGTGTTGATGATGCCATAGACCTACTGAATGGAACTCTTCATACAGCAGGAGTCAATTCAATTCCCAAAACAACAGGGTTATTCAAACGACGACCAGTCCCGTGGTGGTCTTCAGAACTAACTGCGCTCCACAGAGCCACAAGAAGATCTCTTAACACGATTGCGTAGACGCAGAACTGATGAGAATTTAACTATGTACAAGAAATGTAGAGCACAGTTCCGTCGTGCCATGAAAGAAGCAAGGCGCTAGTCATGGATGTCTTTTGTTTCCTCCATTAACAGTAGAACACCACCATCTTCTGTGTGGAGGAAAGTAAAAAAGATAGCTGGCAAATTCACCCCCAACCCACCACCAGTGTTGAAGGTGAATGGCCAGTATGTAACTGAAGCAAATGAAGTTAGCAATGCCCTGGCTAATCATTTTTCAAATGTATCCAGCAAGTGTGAAGGAGCCCCTGGTCACCAGTAGCCTATAGGAGCACTGAAGAAAAGAAAATTTTAAATTTTGCAACAAGAAGGGAAGAGTCGTATAATTCTCCTTTCACTGAAAGAGAATTTGATTCCGCACTTGCTCATTGCAACGATACAGCCCCTGGACCCGATGGAATTCCATATGCAATGATTAAACATGTACATTTTAATACAAAGCTATTTATTTTAAGCATTATTAATAGAATATGGCATGATCATAGTTACCCAAGTGTTTGGGAACTAGCCATTATTTTAGCCTTTTTAAAACCCGGTAAAGACAAGTTTTTAGCAGCAAACTATCGTTCTATTGCATTGACATCTTGTTTATGTAAAATCATGGAGAAGATGGTCAATGCAAGGCTGATATGGTACCTTGAAAAGAAAGGTATTTTATCACCGATTCAATGTGGATTCCGAAAAATGCACTCAACGACTGATGAGTTGATATGACTTGAGTCTTCTATTTGTGAAGCCTTTGCTTCCAAACAGCACCATGTTACAGTATTTTTTGACCTTGAAAAGGCATATGATACCACATGGAGATATGGTATTCTTAAAACCATTCATGAATTGGGATTGAGAGGAGAGCTGCCACTATTTATTCAGGCATTTCTTTCACGTAGAGTTTTTCAAGTGAAAGTGGGGGAAACTCTATCAGTGTAAGTGCCCGGAAGAAGGAGTTCCTCAGGGTAGTGTGCTGAGTGTAACCCTTTTTGCACTAGCAATTAATGGGATATCCTCAGCCATTCCCCAGGATGTTCTCTCAACATTATTTGTGGATGATCTCTCAATATCATTTGCTGGCACTAGAATGGCAATGGTTGAGAGAAAAATCCAACTCTCTATTGATAGAATTATCCAGTGGGCTGACATGAATGGATTTAAGTTCTCGACAAGTAAAACTACCATTGTCCATTTTTGTCGTATCCGGGGAGTACATCCAGACCCGGATATATACATTAAAGGTCAACGGATACCATGTGTACCGGAAACCAAATTTTTAGGTTTGATATTTGACTGTAGACTTACATGGGTTTCTCACCTAAAAGCGCTAAAAGCTAAATGTGTTGAAGCTCTGAATATCTTAAAAGTATTGTCCCATACATCATGGGGGGCAGACCGCAATACTATTTTAAAATTATACAAGGCCTTGATTTTTTCCAAAATTAGTTATGGTTGTGAGGTATATTCTTCAGCCACCCCAAGCCGGTTAAAAATATTAGACTCGATACATCATGCAGGTATTAGATTGTCTACTGGAGCTTTTAAAACCTCGCCTAT
Source organism: Palaemon carinicauda (assembly GCF_036898095.1). Taxonomy (NCBI): domain Eukaryota; kingdom Metazoa; phylum Arthropoda; class Malacostraca; order Decapoda; family Palaemonidae; genus Palaemon; species Palaemon carinicauda. The sequence goes on along the minus strand of NC_090764.1, from coordinate 67,375,578 downwards.
CCCAAGTCTCCTTGTTGATGCTGGAGAGTTACCTCTAGACCTTTACCGAATGTCTTCCATTCTTCGGTATTGGTTTAGATTGCAAAGACTCCCTAACACTCTAGCCTTTCAGACTGCAAGCCTTGTAAGACACGCATCATACTTTGAGTTGCACCCAAAATCTCCTCAACCTTATGGCTTTTGGGTGAAACGATTATTAAATAGTCTGGATATAATTAGAAATAAGGTACTTCCATTCAAGGTATCATCAACGCCTCCATAGAAGTTACCAGAGATATCTTTTTGTAAATATTTTATTGGAGATAAGAAGAATATGTCAGACCTAGAAGCCAGGTCTCTTTTTAATGAACATGTTAAAGAACATAGAGGATCAACTTTTATCTATACTGATGGCTCCTAATCTGATGCTGGCGTTGGATTTGGAGTACATAGTAATGGTTTTAATTGTAGAGGTGCACTTCCTCTGACCGCTTCCATATTTACTGCCGAACTGTATGGCATATTAACCGCTATTGAGAAAATAGCGTTGGAGAAGGAGGGTAATTTTACAATTTTTAGTGATGCAAGGAGTGTCCTTCAAGCTATGGAAGTTTTTAATTCTAATAACCCTCTAGTTTTAAAGATTTTAGAATGGCTCTTCCTTATTGGACGGAGAGGTATAACCGTTCAATTTTGTTGGGTTCCAGCACATGTAGGTGTATCCGGGATTGAGAAGGCAGATTCACTGGCTAAGGAGGCTGCATCCGAGTTGCTGCCAAGAAGGTATCCCATTCCCTGTAATGATTTCTTACCTGACATCAAGAAATTGGTTTGCAATAAATGGCAACAGCAATGGGATAGTCAAGATGGCAATAAAATGAGGGAAGTAACAAATGACATATCTCCTTGGAGGTATAATATGATGCCCCGAAAATGGGAGACGTCTCTTTGTCGTCTCCGTATTGGTCACACTCGGTTGACACATGAGTTTCTGCTGAAGGGCCAACACCAACCGTATTGTGACAACTGTTTAGTACCTCTAACAGTAAGGCATTTGTTGACCGAATGCCCCAATTATAACAACTTGCGGAATAGATATTTGTTTGAGGCTCGAGGTGAGGGTGGCAGGTTCATCCTTGCCAAGATTCTTGGAAATGATGTGTCCTACCATGCAAGTGGCATTTTTAGATTTCTTTCAGAAGCAGGTCTTCTGAAAAATATTTAACTTTTATGACATTCAATTTTTATGATTTTAATTGAATACTCTTTAATTTTTTATTTTATTTCATTTTTTATTTTTGTATACATAAATTAAATGTTACCGGCGTCAATGACCTTAGATGTCAGGATGCCTGAAAACTTTAAATCATTCATTCATTCATTAGCAATTATCTGCCGAACGATTATTTCCTTAGGGACAGTGGAGTTGCGCTTTGATGCACATGCTTTAATCCCACCTGCCTGCAAGCTCTTACTGCCGACAAAGGTCTGATCACTTCATCAGCTGCGTGCGCTACTTCATGGGCGCGCACATGCTCGTAAAGAGAAGTGAGTGATCATTATCACCCCTTAGAGAACCTACAGACGTCCCTTCATTCACAAAGGATGTACAGTAATACCTCGACATAAGTGTCCCAACATACAAGAAATTTGAGATACGAGGAAAGTTTCAAGCAAATTTTTGCCCCGAGATAGACAAATTTGAAATATGAGGATATGAGACTGTTCCCTATGTGGCCACTAGGTGGCCGAGTATGCGAGAGGCTGTTCACAAGCACAGCATCACTCGCTCTTTCCCGTAGGATCTCTGTCGCATAAAGTTATATCTGAGCATCGGCCGTAGTGTTTGCATTTTTTAAGTTTTTTGCATTAATCAGTACAAAATTAAGTGAAAGAGCAATGGGTCCAAAGCAAGCGAGTGCAAACAAGGGTAGTGAAAAGGAAAAGCGTATGATGACAATCGAGATAAAGTATGAAATAATAAAAAAAACATGAGTGGTGTATGAGTGACTGAGCTGGCTCGCCAATATGAGAGGAGTACATCAACAATATGTACCATCCTCAAGCAGAAGGATGCTATAAAGAAGGAAATCAGAGACATGTTAGCAAAGTGGGAGTTTTCTGATTTTATGGAAAAGTCACCCGGACAATTTGGCATGTGGTCGTGCGTTAGCCTTTTGTGACAACACTTGCGTACGTCATTTTCGTAACATTTTGAAGGGGTGACAAAAGCAAACATCCCGAGATAGGTTCCTTTTAAAAAGGCCGGCAAAAAGTGAAGGTGAGAGCGAGTCAAAAAGCGAGGCAAAAAGAGCCAAGCCGGAAGAAGAAAAGTAAAAAAATGAAAATTAAAACAAAATTAGAATTAAGTTTAATGTAACGTAGGGTTAACATTTATTTTTAAGTGTGTGTACAGTAAGCTAATTTCATTTAAGTTAATTTTAAAGTTTGTTACGTAGCGTTACAAAAGTGTAGCGTACCGAACGTGTTGCCATCAGGTGTCTCTCCTCTCTCTCCCTCCTCCTCCGCACAAACCGCCGTTAGCCGCTACCGTCTGTCTCGAAGGTAAGAACACCATAATAATGTCACATTTTATTGCAGATCATAACCAGTACGTAGGTATTTGTTATTTTGTGAGCGTATGTTGTGAATTAGAACAATTAAAAACATGTTTTTCCACTGTAATATACTGTTTTTAGATGTTTTTTTCAGAGGGTGCGAACGGATGAATTTTTTTTTTTAGTTATTTTATATGGAAAAAATTGATCCTAGATACGAGCAAATTGACATACGAGCTCGGGTCCCGGAACACATTAAGCTCGTATCTCGAAGTATTACTGTACTATGGTTATACCTCGTAAAAGCCATGAATCCTGCAGTTTTCGACGCTGTTGCAATGCATCAGTGGCTCCTTTCTCGGCTGATGGTGGTTGGCCTCCTAGGCAGTTGGGTTTTCAAAGAAGCCCCTGCCCCCTTGTGGCGGGATGTTGCAAAACAACCCCCACACCCTTGATCACACTAACTGACAAATGTCTCCTCTACACAACCTTTCCCCTGACGTTATCATAAACTGGACTCTTAGACTGAAGGGCAACAAAAACAAAACATGACCTTAAAACTATATTTCTCAAAACTTAAAACTAAATCAATAACCATCCACATTTAAATTATCAACTCTTAAAACTAATCAAAAACTCAACACAAAATAACATAATATATAATAACCAAAAGCACCATTCATATAACCCGCAGAAACCCTAACGGACTTAAAATTATCCCACACACCAAAACCAATATTTGTTTACGTGTGAACGTCTTTGTCCACACAAGGGCCAACAGTCCTTTTACAGCCCAACCACAGCTCTCTAGCTACCGTAACACTGACAAATGTTATTTCATAATTGCATTAATCATCATCATCATCATCACAATCCTTATTATCGGTGATCCAAACGGAAAATCCTTCAAACGGGCTGGGTCATTATGGCATCAAAATCAAGAGAATCGTTAAGTGCAATCAAATCGTAATCCTAATCGTAGTCCAGGTCATCAACGGTTGCGTAATCCAAGAGCAGTCTTAATACAATCTAATACAGGCCAGGTCATCAACAATATATCCACTTTCCAAAAATTTAAGTCTCTCCAAAGGAGGAATCACAGCCTGCCAAGATAAAAAAGAAAAACTTACGAACACTCCTAACTAACTTAACTATCGCACTATAATCAAAGATAAATAATAAACTTTCTATCATTAACGAACGCGCCTAACAAAAATAAACAAAACTGTACTTACTCCGATAAAAGAAAAATCACTTTAAAGCCGGCTGCCAATGAACAAAAAATCACAACCGACTCCTGCTACAGTCAAATATCCAATGCGTTCGCCCAAGACATTCATTACAGCCCTAACCTAGCTAAAAAGGTAAACAAACAACCTCAAATATACCGACAGTCTTTCCCACTACAAACAATCATTCGCTAACTACCCTTGTTCTTCGGCGCACACCACGGACACACAAACACACACAAACACACACAAACACACACGCACACACAAACACACATACTCTCTCGCCCACGCGCGATCTAACAAAACTAAAGCAAATTAAATTCTCTCTCTCTCTATTTGACAAAACTAAAACAAATAAACACACTTTCTCTCTCTCGCGATTTGACAAAACTTAAGTAAATAAACACTCTCCCTCTCTCTCTCTCTCTCACTCTAATGACAAAGCTAAAGCAAATAAAATATCTCGATGTAACAATACCAAGACAACTCTCTCTCTCTCTCTCTCTCTCTCTCTCTCTCTCTCTCTCTCTCTCTCTCTCTCTCTCTCTCTCTCTCTCTCTCTCTCTCTCGATTTGGCAAACAAAAAAAATAAATTAAAATAAAATTAATCCTCCACACCCTGTAGAACCCAGGCATAGGCCGTCTGCCTCCAAGCGGGCCCCTCCTTCATCCACGACAGATCCTCCTTCGACTCTGTATTGTTCGGCTTGGTATCAGAAGTACAGTACAGTACTCAGACTTCAAGGGGAGTCTGTTCCCTTGGGGAACAACTGAAGCTTCTCCCAGTTAAATTGATCAGCAAACAGAGATCTGAAACAGGATATGCCATTTTTCTAAGGGATACCTTTCAACAGAGAATGGCAAGCATTTGGGGTCACCGAGGTAAGTCTCATTTACGATATCATTTGGGTTTACCCTCTCTTCTTGTCTCCTTTGAGGCTGAGCTCCGGGAGCGAAAGGAGATGGCATTACTTCCATAAGATTGGGCTTCCAAGATTTGGGCCCAGGACATCAGAAGAGATCTGAAACAGGATATGCCATTTTTCTTAGGGATACCTTTCAACAGAGAATGGGCAAGCATTTGGGGTCGCCGAGGTAAGTCTCATTTACGATATCATTTGGTGTTACCCTCTCTTCTTGTCTCCTTTGCGGCTGAGCTCCAGGAGCGAAAGGAGATGGCATCACTTCCATAAGACTGGGCTTCCAAGATTTGGGCCCAGGACATCAGAAGAGTGCCTTTGGTTCAGTTCTCGTTGCAGGTTCCTAACAATGCAGAATCTCCCCTCTCAGTATTGAGATGACTTTACTTGCATGATTTGGTCTGCCCATTGAAGTTTGCATCTCGTGCATTTGTTACCCCTGGGATTTGGTGATTTGCAGTCCATAATTAGAAAAATTGTTGATCTAGGTCTCAAAGAAAAATATAACAAACACACTGAATTCTGTCTTAAAGTAAGACCTTTTCAGGATTAGCATTTCTTCCTACTGAAGATGTTGAAGAGGCCTATGAGGAATTGATAGTATGAGGAATTGATAGACGATGACGAAATACCTTCCGAATTAATTGCCTACTTTGATGCGACTTACATGGGAGTTGTAAGAGGGCGTGGTGCGAGACGAAGGAGAGATCCACCTATTTTCCCATTAGGTGTATGGGATGTTAATGAGCATATTCAAGATTCACCCAGAACAAATATTGCTGCAGATGGGTTTTATTCTGCTATAAAACGTTCAGCGGGTGGAGCACATTTGAACATTGGAAATTTATCAAAACCTGTAAGGAAGAAGGATTTATTAAAGGTAAAATGACTCAAATACTTTCAGGAGATCTGTCAAATTTTTGTTCACAATATAAAAAAATTCACCAAATGTCTTAAAAGATGGTAACTGGATATGTCACCGAGGAAAACAGTTTTTGAAGAATGTGGTATATAATTTGCACCAATTTTAAACAACCATTCTAATTCTTTTTTTTAAATATTTCATTATTTTACATGGTACTATTAAAATTATCAACTTTTATTGGCATTTTTGCACATTTGCAATTTCACTTCAGTTGTTATTTCGTACATTTCTTATCTTTAATACTCAAAGAATCAGCTACGCTAAAAATTTATTCCGCCAAGAGTAATTATGTTGAGCAGTTTTTCTTCAATTCTATATTGTCAGTCACTTCCATTTAATTTTACTTAACTAGTTATTTTCACTCCTATACTTTGGAGTTTGCCATTTGATTACTGTATTATAAACAACAGGGGGAGAAAGAGGTCCTTACAAGGTTTAATTTTCTATTGGGGAAGTTATGAATTGGCTAGGGTTTTTCCTTTTTTCTTTTATGGATTGAAACTTTAAAATTGGACCAAATGTTGTTGGACCAAAAGTCCATTGGACAAAAAGACATTGGACAAAGAGACTTGGACGAAGTATCATCGGATGAAGTGACATCGGACGAACAGTCGGTACACGGTGTAACCTTCATCCCCTAATACAAAAAATAGTACAAACCTCTCTCAAGCCATGTCCTTGCCTAATTTGGTGGAGGTTCCATTTGAAACCAACTTACCTGATGCACCTGTAGTGGGAAAGGTACAAAAACCTTGAAACTTACCATCTATTAATCGTAAGAGAGAGACCTCCATCTCTCACCTCCCCCCCAGTAGAAAAATTAAAGTTATGACATCAAATAAATTTGATGTTTTGCCTGTAGATGTTTCTGATGAACCGGAAGATAACTTGAATACATCAGAAATTCAAGTCGAGGTCCACCATCCGCTTCAATAAATAGATCGAAAGGACACAATGAAAAAGACAACGTAAAACCCAATATATCAACACCATCTCTAAAGAAACCTACTGGAAATAATGTTAGATTAAAAACTGCCAATGGGAAGACCTCATCCAAGATGTCTTCCAGAAATAATCCATAGTTTTCTCCTCCAATTTGCAATGGAAATGTTAGGGTTTACCAGCCAAATATGAAGAGCTTGAGCTTCTAATTCATGAGCATTCCCCCTATAATTGTATGTCTACAGGAAAGCAAGCTTGATGCTAACACTCCTTGTCCTCGAGAGTATGTTAGTTATAGAACACCATATAATCAACAAGCAGAGAGCCATGGCATAAGTCTGATGCGAGTTCGTCGAGATTTTCCTCAAATACCTTTGTCTATTCGTACACCCCTGATGGCAGTGGTTGTACAGATTGATATAGGGAGAAAATATACCTTGTGATCTCTGTACTTTCCTCCAGATGATAACATTTAGTATGATGATTTAGTAGAGGTGATTCAATAACTACCTCAACCTTTTCTCTTACTGGGAGATATGATTGGTAGACATCCTTTATAGTGTGATGTTTTAGCAAACACAAGGGGCAATATTATATCATCAATTGTAGAAAATGATGACGTTGGGCTCCTTAACACAATAGAGCCCACACACTTTCTTGTCCAGACAGGTACCTTGTCGTGCATTGACCTCTCAATTGCAAGCTCTAATTGCCCTTCTCGACTTCGATTGGAGGACATTAGATGATTGGCATACTGGTGATCATGCACCAAACATAAACACCAACAGTGGTCCACCTTTACAGAGATCACCACAATGGAATCTTGACAAGGTGGGCTTGGATAGATTTTGTGAGCTAAGCGAAATTGAAGAGAATGCAGAACAGTTTGAAAATATTGATGATGCCATAGACTTACTGAATGGGACCTTTCATACAGCAGGAGTTAATTCAATTCCTAAAGCAAAAGGGTTATTCAAACAACAACCAGTCCCCTTGTGGTCTTCAGAACTAACTACCCTGCACAGAGCCACAATGTCGTCTTTAACCCGATTGCGCAGACACCGTACTGAGGAGAATTTAATTACATACAAGAAATGTAGAGCAAAGTTCAGTCGTGCCATGAAAGAAGCTAGTTGCCAGTCTTCGGTATCATTTGTTTCCTCCATTAATAGAACAACCCCACTATCTTCTGTGTGGAGGAAAGTAAAAACAGATAGCTGGTAAATTCACCCCCAAACCCACCAACAGTGTTGAAGGTGAATGATCAGTATGTGACTGGAGCAACCGAGGTTAGCAATGCCCTGGCTGATCATTTCTCAAATGTTTTATGCAAGTGTGAAGCAGCTCCTGGTCACCAGTTTGGGAGCAATGAAGAAAAAGTGTTAAATTTTGCAACAGGAAGGGAAGAGTCATACAATTTCCCTTTTACAGAAAGAATTTTATTCCGCACTTGCTACTTGTAATGACACAGCCCCTGGACCCTAGGGAATTTCATATGCAATGTTTAAACATGTACCCGTTGATACAAAGTATTTATTTTAAACATTATGAATAGAATATGGCATGATCATACAGTAGTTATCCAAGTGTTTGGGAACTAGCCTTTATTTTAGCCTTTGTAAACCCTGTAAGGATAAGTTTTTAGCAGCAAACTATCGACCAATTGCATTGACTTCTTGCTTATGTAAGATCATGGAGAAGATGGTCAATGCAAGACTGATGAGGTACCTAGAAAAGGATTTTCTACCAACTATCCAGGCTGGATTTAGAAAATTGCACTATACGACTGTGTTGATACGACTTGTCCTCTATTTGGGAAGCCTTTGCTTCCAGACAGCACAATGTAAGTAGTCATTTTTTTTTAAAGGCATATTATACTGCATGGAGGTATGGTATACTTAAAACCATTCATAATTTGGGATTATGAGAACTACCTTTATTCATTCAGTCATTTATTTCACATAGATGTTTCAAGTCAAGTGAGAGTAAGGGAAGCTCTCAAAATGAAATCTCAGGAAGGAGGGGTTCCCAGCAAGGAGGAGTTCCCCAGGGTAGTGTCCTAAGTGTAACCCTATTTGCACTATCTATTAATTGAATATTCTGTCATTCCCCAAGATAGTCTCTCAATTATACTTGTGGATGATCTCTCCACATCATTTTCTGGAGCGCTAGAATGGCAATGGTTGAGAGAAAACTGCAACTCTCAGCCATGTCGTCCTGATGGCCCACACGTTACGTTGTCCCTCCCCGTTGCCTCATCGGATGCTTCTTGTCACAGTAGTTACACTGCTACGTGGAATGAGCTCATCAGAGACGGACAGTACTATGAGGGGAGAGGATATTTAACGGCTCCTCATCTATCCTTCTTCTAAGATTCCTGGACTGGGTTAAGTCTGTTAGGAGTGCAGATATCTTTGGTTATCTATGGATACGTCCCTGATTATACACGATATCTTAGGATAGTTGTTCCGGGCGTTAGAACCCTGTGATACCTGACGGTAATTCTCTTGTAATATCACTCGCAGAAATATACAGTAGGAAGCTGCCGGAAGGACCTTCTATCAGGACGACATGGCTATTTCGCCCAAAAATAGATTTTTCCTACGTCAAAATCTGTTTAATTTTACGACAAGCAGAACTACTGTTGTCCATTTTTGTTGTATTCGGGGAGTACATCCTAACCAAGATACAGTATATGTCAAAGATCAACGGATCCCATGTGTAAGTGAAGCTAGATTTTTAGGTTTGATATTCAATTATAGGCTTACATGGGTTCCTCACTTAAAGGAAGGTAAACCTAAATGTCTTGAGGCTCTGAATCTTTTAAAAGTATTGTCCCATACATCAAGGGGAGGCAGACCGCAAAATGGTTTTGAAGTTAAACAAGGCCTTAATTTTTTCCAAAATTAGTTAAAGCTGTGAAATATACTCCTCAGCCACCCCACACAGATTAAAACTTTAAAATTCTTTACACCATACTGGTATCCGATTGGCAACAGGTGCATTTAGAAGTTCGCCTCTTCCAAGCCTCCTTGTTCATACTGGAGAATTACAGTTAGACCTTTGCTGAAAGTCTTCTATTATTCGGTATTGGTTTAGGTTGCAAAGACTTCCTAAGTCTTTAGCCTGTCAGACTGCAAGCCTTGTAAGGCACTCAACATACTTTTGAGTTACACCCAAAATCCCCTCAACCTTATGGTTTTCGGGTGTAATAATTGATAGTCTTGATATAGTTACAACTAAGGTGCTCCTATTTAAGGTATCATCAATGCGTCTGGAAATTACCAGAGGTATCTTTTTGTAAATATTTTTGAGTTAAAAAGAATGACTTAGAAGCCAGGTCCCTTTTTATGGAATATGTTGCAGAACATAAGGGATAGACTTTCATATAAACTGATGGCTCCAAATCTGATGCTGGCATTGGATTTAGAGCATATAGTAATGCTTTTAATTGTAAAGGTGCACTTCTTCTAACAGCTTCCATATTTACTGCTGAACTATATGGCATACTAACCACTGTTGAAAAAATAGCGTTGGAAGAGGGGGGTTAATTTTACCATATTTAGTGATGCAAGGAGTGTCCTTCAAGCGTTAGAAGTTTTTAATTCTAGTAAACCTTTAGTTTTAAAGATATTAGAATGGCTTTTTACTATTGGACTGAGGTATAACAGTTCATTTTGATGAGTTCCGGCACACAGGTGTGTCTGGAAAAGAGAAGGCAGATTTGCTGGCAAAGACAGCTGCAGCTGAATTGTGACCAATAAGGTATCCCAATCTTTGTGATGATTGTTCACCGAACATTTAGAATTTGATTTATGATAATAATAATTATTATTATTATTACAAGCCAAGCTACAACCCCAGTTGGAAAAGCAAGATGCTATAAGCCCAAGGGCTCCAATAGGGAAAAATAGCCCAGTGAGGAAAGGAAATAAGGAAATAAATAATTGATGAGAACAAGCTAACAATAAATCATTCTAAAACAGTAACAACGTCAAAACAGATATGTCCCATATAAAATATTAACGTCAAAAACAGATATGTCATATATAAACTATAAAAAGACTCATGTCAGCCTGGTCAACATGAAAACATTTGCTCCAACTTTGAACTTTTGAAGTTCTACTGATTCAACTACCCGATTAGGAAGATCATTCCACGACTTGGTAACAGCTGGAATAAAACTTCTAGAATACTGTGTAGTATTGAGCCTCATGATGGAGAAGGCCTGGCTATTAGAATTAGCTGTCTGCCTAGTATTACGAACAGGATAGAATTGTCCAGGGAGATCTGAATGTAAAGGATGGTCCGAGTTATGAAAAATCTTATGCAACATGCATAATGAACTAATTGAACGACGGTGCCAAAGATTAATATCTAGATCAGGAATAAGAAATTTAATAGACCGTAAGTTTCTGTCCAACAAATTAAGATGAGAATCAGCAGCTGAACACCAGACAGGAGAAAAATACTCAAAACAAGGTAGAATGAAAGAATTAAAACTTCTTCAGAATAGACTGATCACTGAAAATCTTAGACACTCTCAATAAGCCAATTTTTTGTGCAATTGAAGAAGACTCAGACCTAATGTGTTTCTCAAAAGTAAATTTGCTGTCGAGAATCACACCTAAAATTTTAAGTCATACAAATTTAAAGAAACATTATCAATACTAAGATCCGGATGTTGAAGAGCCAGCCACCGTCCTTGACCTACTTACAATCATACTTTGAGTTTTATTAGGATTCAACTTCATACCCCATAATTTGCACCATGCACTAATTTTAGCTAAATCTCTATTAAGGGATTCACCAACCCCAGATCTATATTCAGGGGATGGAATTGATGCAAAGAGAGTAGCATCATCTGCATATGCAACAAGCTTGTTTTCTAGGCCAAACCACATGTCATGTGTATATAGTATGAAAAGTAATGGGCCAAGAACACTACCCTGTGGAACACCAGATATCACATTCCTATACTCACTATGGTGCCCATCAACAACAACTCTTTGAGATCTATTACTTAAAAAATCAATAATAATGCTGAGAAACGACCCACCCACTCCCAACTGTTTGAGTTTGAAAATAAGGGCCTCATGATTAACACGGTCAAAGGCAGCACTAAAATCAAGGCCAGTCATATGAACTTCCTGACCATAATCAAGGGATTTCTGTACAACATTGGAGATTGTAAGAAGGGCATCACATGCTCCAAGGCCTTTATGAAAACCAAATTGCAAACTAGGGAATAGATGATTACCTTCAGCAAACCTATCAAGACGTTTTGCCAGAAGACGCTCAAAAACTTTAGATAATATGGGAGTTATGGAAATTGGGCGGTAATCAGTGGGACTTGAGATACCACAAACACATTTGCATAGAGGAGTAACATTACCAATCCTCCAACAAGTGCTAAAAGCTCCTCTTCTTGCTAACTTGGGCAAAATAACATAACTTTGGAGCTAAGAAATCTGCTGTCTTTATAAAAAACAATGGAAAAATACCATTTGGGTCTACACCTCTATAAGCATCAAGGTCCATCAACAGAGCTTTAATTTCATGAAATCGAAAAGCTAACCTAGTTAGTTTAGCCTCAGGAAAATATGAATGAGGAAGTTAAAGTTTTTCATTACTCTGTTTACTGTCAAAAACATCAGCCAAAAGGGTTGGCTTTTCCTTTGGACAGTGGGAGACTGAGCCATCTGGTTTAAGTAAAGGAGGAACTGTTACATCTACACCAAAGAGTGCAGATTTAAGGGTAGACCACCATTTATGTTCCTGAGTTGTACCAGAAAGGGTTTCTTTTATGATTAAATTGTACTCCTTTTCAGTTGAGGCATAAATTCTCTGAGCACAAGCTCAAAGCTGAGTATAGTTATTCCAGGTCAAATTTGATCTGTTACCCTTCCAAAGATGAAAGGCCTCCTGCTTCCCCAAATAAGCATATCTACAATCATCATCGAACCACAGTTTGTCCTTCACTCGGTACCTTAGCACACGAGAAGGGATACGCCCCTCAATTATATTGACTATATTCTCATTCAAAGGGACAACAGGATCTACACTACTAAATAATTGTCACCAATTCAAGCACAAAAATCATGCAAAATCCCTTTCCAGTCTGCTTGGGATTTCATATAAATTTTACAAGAGTGTGATATATCAGGGACAGGCTGCTCAGTCTTCACTACTAATGAAATCAAGGCATGATCAGATGTCCTGACTGGAGAACCAACCTTACTAGTTATAACGCCAGGGGAGTCAGTGTATACAAGGTCCAAACAATTACCAGACCTGTGAGTAGCTTCATTTATGATTTGCTCACAGCCTGATTCAGAGGCAAAGTCTAAAGCTCTTAAGCCATGGTGATTGGTAGGAGAGATAGAACTTATAACCACTCCTATGGTGAGCATTAAAATCACCAACAAATACAAAAGAAGCCTTTCTATCATCTTGTATCTTAACCATAATGGTAAGAAGACAATCGAAGATAGAATCTTAAATGTCTGGATTCTGGTAGATCGAACACAAATAAAAGTTGTTATGCCTGCCCCAAACTTTTATTACCTGAATCTCATGACATCCACATTGATAGCAGGACTTATGAGAAGCAGGGTACTCAGTCCTAATATACACAGCCATTCCCCTGGCCCCAGGGATGGCATCACGTTTCAACACTATTGGCTTCTTAAAACCAGTTATAATGAGCTCAGATGAGTGCCTCATATTAGAAACCAGAGTTTCTTGGCACAAAAGAGTTTCATACGTCTGGACGCAACTGTAAGGTCTTGAATATTTGCATGAAGACCACGAATATTGCAATACATGTACAGAAGACGACATTGACGAAATCTAGGACGTACTGGTCCGGGATTTCACTCAATGTCTCCAGACAGCATAAGAATTAATAGAAATAAAAAAGACATCATACTTAAAAACTAGATTAACAAGAATTATAACAAAAACAATTATGTACAGAATTATAAATGAAGTGATTGATGAAACCCATAGACTATAGTAAAAAGTCAGAAAAACTGGTCAACATGGAGGAGCTGATACACCATGCAAGGCTAAATGCCCTCCAGGATAGCCACTTCAACTGGTTTTGAGAAGAAAAAGAATCAGAAAAGGAAAAGACAACCTCTTGATAAACCACCAGGCATCCATGGCCCTTCTATTAAGCCTGCCCAACACACCACTTCAAAAAAACAAGAGGAAGAAAAAAAATAATAAGATAGAATAGTGTGTCCGAGTGTACTCTCAAGCAAGAGAACTCTAACCCAAGACAGTGGAAGACCATGGTGCAGAGGCTATGGCACTGCCCAAGACTAGAGAACAATGGTTTAATTTTGGAGTGTCCTTCTCCTAGAAGAGCTGCTTACCATAGCTAAAGAGTCTCTTGTACCCTTACCAAGAGGAAAGTACAGCATTGGGATAGTTTAATTGAAAATAAGATGCGAGAAATGACAAATTTTCTATACCCCTGGAAGTATAACGTGATGCCCTGAAAGTGGGAGACTACTCTTTATCGTCAGTGCATTGGTCTCATTCGGTTATCACATGAATATCTGCTTACTGGCCAATACCAGCCATATTGTGATGACTGTTTGGTACCCTTGACAGTAAGGCATTTGTTGACCGAATGCCCCACATTTAGTAGTGAAAGAAATAGATATGTTTGAGGCTCGAGGTGAGGATGGCCGGTTTATCCTTGCCGAGATTCTTGGACTTTGTCCTACCATGCTAGTGGTATTTTTAGCTTTGCTTCAGAAGCAGCTCTTCTGGAAACTATTTAACTTTCAAAATGATGCCTTTGCTTTTATGGTTTTAATTCAATATTCTTTTATTGTTCATTTAAAATAAATATCGGCATCAATGACTTTAGATGTCAGGATGCCAGAAAACCTCAAATCAATCAATCAGTCCTGATGCACCAGGTGGCCAACCAAAGGGCCAATTAGGTGCTCAAGTGTTGAGATGCCATGACTTGAAAGTCTCGTATGCAAATTGGCTACCAAGAAGGACTTGACTTGCATAACTCTTCCCTTAAGGGGGGCCCTGCCTTTTTTCCATCAACAGAGGTTGAAGTAGCTACTGAAAATGGAGGAAGGACAACCAAGACTCGCTCTCTTATTGAGCAGTGTCCTTCCGACAACCACAAGTCTACTTCCAGATCCCAATCTAATCTGTCCTCCAGGAAGCACCTATGAGTAATAATAGCCAGCAGAGTATTCCAGATTGGGCACTCTTCTTCGGCCTTTTGACAGCCACTCAAGTCTCCACAAAAGTCTTGCCTCTGGTTTCAGCCTGTGCACACGCCAGCGTCGTTTGTCTCCTTCATTACCTATGTGACTGGCTGATTCTGGCACGATCAGTTGGCACCCTTATCTGCCACAAAGACAGGCTCCTTTTATTTTGTCATGATCTAGGGATCGTGGTGAATCAAAAGTAGTCTGTGCTAATGCCCACGTAAAGACTACCTTCTCTGGGAGTGGACATACATGGGTCTCAGCCTCTGGAAGATTTATCCATCTTGGGACAGAATATCCTGTTTGTGAGAAGTAGCTCTCCCCTTTCTTTGTCAATTCCGTCTGCTGACACATGAGATGCAGAAATTATTACGGCTTCTGTCATCCTTAGAGCACCTAGTATATGGCAGTCGTCTTCACCATTAGTCCCTTCAATGGAAGTTTAAAGGGTATTGGTCCCAACATCTAGACCATTTAGGAAAGAATCCATAGGGGATCTTCTGTTGTGGTTAGACGAATCGAACCTTGTAAAGGGTTTCTCACTTTTGATGCCTCCTCCAGAGTTCCTGCTTTTCACGGATATGTCCAAGGAGGATTAGGGAGCTCGCCTCCATCAGCATGTGTGTTAGGGCTCCGATTCCAGCAGGAACATAGAGCTGAGGGGAATGTTTCTAACTCTAGTTCCTTATCTTCCTGAGAAGTGTACCGGATTTAATGGAGCCAACTGTACCATGTCACTGCAACTATGTTAGCTTGCAGTAGAGATTCTCGAGTGGATGGAACCCAAGTCGATAATGCTAACAGCCCAATTCATTCCAAGCAGAAGAAACTTTGTGGCAGACTAGTGGTTGGCTCAAAATGGTCTTTGTGTCCATGGATAGCAACGGAGATCCTGACTTTGTGGGGTTCTCTGACTCTGGACTTATTCGTGACCTCCCTAAATGACAGGCTCCTATACACTACTCTCCAGTTTGCAGTTTCATACCCAGAGGCAGTGTTCAGGTTCACTTGTGTCTCTCAGACATGATGATGTACCTTCAGTGCTATAGACTACCTGTCTAAATGTTGATTAGACCATAGTTCAATTTATTTTGTTGTACATATATGATCTTGTCTTTATTGATAAAAAATCTTGTCATGAGTTTCCTACGGTTCCTTATGTCATGTTTTTTGTTTCATAATGTTACCTTCTGTCTGGGTATGGTGGGGATGTATTATTTTGTACAAACAAATTTTCTATATGCCAGTAATGTTGTTTACTTATTATTCTCTGCACTGATACTTGTGAATAAAAGTCTGTGAACTTTTACATGCCTTTTATTTCAAGTCCTATTATTAATTTAGCGGCAATGAATCTAGTGTGCCTCTTTATTAATATCCTTCCTGAACATGCTTGATTTAATCATATTGATGAGTATTTGTTCCATACGTTTTACCTACGATGCCTCCTTCAGTTTTGGGTCTTCTAAGGTTCTCACCACTAAAATCGGATGCCTTTCCCATCGCGGAGGGCGGTCCTTTGGCCCTTTTTTGCCTCCCTGACAAGCCATCATACTTGTCAATACAGCTTCTTTATTGTTCTGGAATAGATTTTTGAGATTGATACCTATGCTTTGATGGAGTAATCCGGTTGGCGCATTTCGGTATTGGAACTTCTCTTCAAGGCTTCCTACCGAGTCATAGGTAATTCTCTGGTACACTTCCATCAGGACGACATGGCTCAAGCCTCTATGAAAAATCTAAATTTGGGTGAGATAGCCATGTCGTCCTGATGGCCCACCCGTTACGTTGTCCCTCCCCGATTCCTCATAGGATGCCTTTTTTCACGGTAGTTACGCTGCTATGTGGAATGAGGCATCAGAGACGAACAGAGGCACCATAGGGAGAGAGGATATGTAACGGCTCCTCGCTTATCCTTCCCCCTACTTGACTAGACTGGGTAAAGTCTATTTGGGGTGCAGATATCTATGGTTATCTATGGATACGTCCCTGATTATAAACGATATCTTCGGATAGTCGTTCCGGGAATTAGAACCCCATGATACCTGACGGTAATTCTTTTGTAATATCACTCGCAGAAATATTATACAGTAAGAAGCTGCCGAAGGGACCTTCCATCAGGACGACATGGCTATCTCGCCCAAAAATAGATTTTTCCTACTTCAAAATCCGTTTTTAAATCTGGTTCCAGCGACACCCAATCTCAACATGACTCTCCTAGCTCCAAAGTGGCCTTAGTTAGAATTGTACCCAGACCTTCTACATCTACTGATAAGAGACTCAGAGGGATTTCCTCTTCTCCCCTACCTGTTGTTGTACCAACCTCACACTCGGATATTCCAAAGTGCAGTGGGGTCTGTTTGGCTTCACGTGTGAAGGTTATCCAGCATTCCTCTTGGAGAGAGGCTTTTCGCGAGACTGCGAAATAATATCTGGATGCCTCTGCAAATCCTCAACAATGATCTATCAAGCCAAGTGGTCCATTTTCTGTGGTTGGTATCATGGAAGGAGTGTCTCTCTCTCAGAACCTCTATACCATTAATCTCAGACATTTTGCTTTACCTCCGCAAGGAGAAACTCGTCTATTTCAGCGATGAAAAGCTATCGCTCAGCCTTAAGCCAAGTCTTGAGACTAAAAGGAATAGATATTTCTTTGGAGGAAATCTCTATGCTCATACAAAGCTCTGAGCAGACTTGTTCTCCAATTGCAGTGACACCACCATCCTGGAACATCAAGGTGTTAGGATCCCTGGAGGGGGTACCTTACGAACAGTTGATGCTAGCCTCGGATAGGGACCTTACCCTTAAAATGGTTTTCCTACTTGTTTTAGGCTCACCTTAACAGATCGGTAAACTTCATGGTCTCTCTTTCAACATCACCTATTTAAAGGGATGGAGGCAGGTCTTACTCTCCTTCCCAGAGTTTGTAGTCAAGACGTAGAATCCTTCGATACCTGATTCCAGGTTTTTAACTTCTCAGAACACAAGCCTTAGGCAGGTAACCAAGGATCATGATCAGTTATAATCTTGTCCTATGAAAGAAATGAGGTTCTACCTAAAGCATATAAATGCTGTTAGACCTCACCTGCAACACTTTCTTCAGCATGGCGAGGATGAAAAAAAAATAACGAAAGAACACAATTGCATTCTCGCTGAGAGAAATCATTACACAAACTCTCGCCATCTTGCCCTTCTTCCTCAAGACCACAGGTAAGAACTCGTCACGTTAGAGGCATAAGTGCTTCTTTTGCTATTGAAGAAAATCTGTGATCTGTGACGTAGGTACTTCAAATTGGTGTATGGAAAAGTCCAACGCCATTCACTGCTCATTACCTGTGGGATGTGACTGGGTCCCTAGATTGGGGCTTGTTGTAGCTGCACAGTCTATTCTATCTATCTCACCTTGTGGCCAGTCTACAATACCAAAACCATACGTCCCCATTGGCATTGCCAGCTTATTTATGGCAGTGATCTTATTCTTTGGTGTCAATTATGACTTACAGATCTTCTTTAGGCAGCTGATTGTACTCTTTATCTTTTCTCTCATGTCATTGTGTTCTATACTATTTTCTTCTATTCCCAGATACTTATATGCAGATTCTTCTGACAGATCTTCTACAAACATGCCTTCTATACTTCTATTCCATTTGATGTTACTTTCTTCCATTTCTTGAAGGAAATTTAGCACGTTTATCTAATCCAAAGTCCATGCAGATGTCACTTGAAAATCTGGGGACTGTCCTTACGAGTTCTTACAATTTTTCTTCCGTGTCTGCATATAGTTTGTGGTCATCCATGAAGAGCAGGTGGTTCACTTTTGTTGTCTATTTTCTACTTCTGCTTAGGTCATAGCCATTGTTAAGTTCATTCAAGATTTTACTAAGTGGATCTATAGTCAAGCAGAAAAGAAGTGGCGAGAGGCTGTCACCCTGGAATAATCCTCTTTGTATTTTTATGTCTGGGATTACTATCTGGCCCTCAAGTGTGTTTAAGACATATGGTGGTCTTCCACTTCACCATCTGAGCTGACAGGAATGATCTTATTTCCTCATTGATGTTATATAGTTCCAGACATTAAAGAATCCAGGAGTGTGGCATGCTGTCAAGTGCCTTCTTAAAGTCTATCCAAGCCATATTAAGGTTCCTTTGCCTTTTCTTAGTCTTCTAATATTGTAAATTAGCAATTGGTCTTTAGCTCCAAGTTTGTTTCTTATACACCCAATGTGAATTCTACAATGTCTTGTGAGATGTCTTTTCCCAGAAAATGCTATGCCACAAAATGCACACGAATGGCCTCTCCCACTTTGTCTTAATACCTTAATTGGTTTTACTTTATATTAGTGATGTAATGGACCCCAACCTGGGGTCTACGGTTGCACCTCTATACTCACTAGCCTTGTATCTGAGGGCTCTCTTCGAGATGGTCACCATTCCCTAGATAGCAGCAATCTGCACCTCATTTATGCTTGGGCAACATGGTATTGCCTGAAGGTATTTTTCTTCATAAGGCACACACTGTTGAAACACAAGTTTCTGCTAAATGGGCAACACCAACCATATTACGACGACTGTTCGGTACCCTTGATAGTGAGACATTTGTTGATTGAATGCCCCACTTATAGTACTGAAAAGTACACAACTGTTTGAGGCTTAAGGTGAGGATGGCAGGTTCACTTCACATTCGGTTTCCAATTTAATTTCTATGGGGTTTAAGTGATTTTTAACAAACCATTACCCCTCCACCGTTTTTGGTAAGGCGATCCTTCTGGAAAAGCTTGAAACCAGGGATTTCATATTCTCCAATAAAATCCTTTATATATTTTGAATCCAGGTCTCGGTAATGGCTACGACACCTAGTTCCTCACTAGCTTTCACTGCTCTGAAGGTTTTCATTTTTTCTAACTGACTGAGCATTGAATTGTGCCACTTTGAGGAAATTTTCTATCTTTTTTCTCGTCCTCTGTGGCTTTTGTTAGTTCCATGATTTACTTGTGTTTTAGTTTTACTTTTATCTGCCTTATCCAAGTTTTCTGCCAAATTAACCTTTGTTGTTGGAAGATTTTCTTAGGGTCTAGTTTGTTCTTGGTCTGTGTGTTTAAGTAATTGCACAGGATTAGATTAAGTTGGCTTTTGTATACTCTCTTGCCTCCTTCACTAAAGTGTATTCCATCACTTCTGTATAATTTTCTCTTGCCGTAACAAGTATCTCAAAGATCTATAAATTTCTCTTTCTTTTTCTGGCATGTAGACTTCAGCCTTTCATTTATCCCTATGGCCTTACTGTGAGTGAAGTGGCTGACATTGAGTCACGGAAAACTACATGACTTCCCCCATGGCTTCTTCCCTGAGGATTACATGGTGTTCTGTAATTATTGTTTGTTCCGTAACTGAAATACAAACCACGCTATTTAATATGGGTTATTACTTTCGCGTAGCTGAAATGACGAGCCATTAGAATTTTAACAAGGGTTTACTACCACCATCGCTAGTTAGCGGGGGGGGGGGGGGGGGGGGGGGTAGCTTGCTACCCCCTCTCACACACCTGTGTGATGAGCTCACTTTACTTTTGGCTCGGGTGGTGAGCGGACGTGTCTGTTTTCACCCTCGCTTTTTGACAGCCATTAATGCTTTTTGTCTTTTTACTTACTTTTTCTTATACTTGTAATATATATATAAACATTCTTTGTTTATGT
Organism: Palaemon carinicauda; assembly: GCF_036898095.1. Classification (NCBI taxonomy): domain Eukaryota; kingdom Metazoa; phylum Arthropoda; class Malacostraca; order Decapoda; family Palaemonidae; genus Palaemon; species Palaemon carinicauda. The sequence goes on along the minus strand of NC_090764.1, from coordinate 67,355,080 downwards.
ATATATTTTTGTGTATAGAAATGTAAGTTTTCTTTTCAGTGTTTGTGCTGTGTGGTAGTGTACGACAACACCGGTAGTGCTAGGCCACCACGGTTTCTCGTCATGGGGCACGGCCTCTCCCTCTTGGTCCTTCTGTCGTTTCCTTCGGCTTTCCGTTTAATTCGTCCGCCGTGGGGAATAGTCATCGCTGGACTTTCTTCATTCATCTTTTATCTTTGTTGTTCCTCCTTTCCTACGGGGAACTTGGATTCTTAGTGAAGGGAATGTGGGAGTTTAGTTTGACTACGTTCTCTCTCTCAACTCGAGGTCATTCACCCTTTACTACTACTACGTACTACTAAGGAAACTTCTTTCCCGTTGCGGGCTGAGTTGCTTTCCGTTTTATTTGCCTCAATTATTTTTAATGAAATCTAATTGTATATTTAACTTCTCAGCTTCTGGGGAACACTTCCCTTCGGGGGTCAGTGGTTCTTACTATTTGTGAACATTCAAAAACCAGTTACATAATTATAATTGTTATAATTCTGTTTTTTGTTAAAGTTCTCTGCCCTCCCCCTTCTCCCCTGAATGTCAGTGGGGGAGGAGGGCGCATACTTAATTTTTAATTATGTTTTGCTATTCCCTCGGGGTTATTCTTCGGAGTTCCTCCCGGGGGAATTTCTGTTAAGTAATTATTTAACTTTATTTTCCCAGTTAACTATGCAGTTTTTGTTCGTTTGACTGAAGTGTGCCAACGAAGCAGAGCTGTCCTGATTATGCTGGGGAGTCTGCTGTCGCTGCTGTCTCTCTAGGACATCGTCATGGGCGTTATCCCTTCTCTTAGAAGTTCTCCCGTGACAACTATCAGCTCTTCAGTTCATCTTAGAACGATAAGGAGGTTCGTCTCCAGGGGTAGGTAACTTCCCTTTCGAGGGAGGTTCCCTTCCCAGGTGTGAGATCTTCCCCCTGCAGAAGGGGAACTTCTCATACCCTAATTTTCCTGGTCCTTAGGCGGTTGCTCTTGGTGTTGAGCTACTGCTCTTGTAACCATGCTCAAGGGGTTGAGCGGTTGCAAGGCCGGTCCATGGAACTTCCTGTGACTATGCTCTTGGGGCAGAGCAGTCTCTTCTGTAGCTATGCTCAAGGGGCTGAGCAGCTGTAGGATCAGTCTTGACCGCTCTCATTTGCGAGGGAGGCCACTCATAAGGGCTCCTCTTTGGAGGATTGCTCCTTATAGGTCAGCTTGCTGACCCTACGGCCCTTAGGGGCACCATCACCAGTGACTTCTAGTCTTCTACGAAGTGTTCACCTCTTTCGTTCGCGAGAGAGGCCACTCATAGAGACTCCTCTTTGGAGGATTGTTCCTGATTAGACCAGCTTGCTGTTAAGTCACTAACACTTTGGTGTTTAGTTACAGGGAAACTTCGGTGTCTCGTTACGCTGGCCCTTCGGGCTCTCGTAACTTTAGTTACATTGATCCCTTGGGCTCTCGTAACTTTAGTCACTAACACTTCGGTGTCTAGTGACAAGGAAACTTCGGTTTCCCATTACGCTGACCCTTCGGGGTCTCGTAACATTAGTTACGCAGAACCTTTGGGCTCTCGTAACTTTAGTCACTCCAACACTTCGGTGTTTAATGACAGGAAAACTTCGGTTTCTCGTTGAGCTGACCCTTCGGGGTCTCTCAACACAGGCTACGTTACGCCTTTGGTCTCTCGTGCCCTTAGTCACTCTGATCCTAAGTTGTCTCGTTCTCCTAGACCTGCTGACCTGCCGTCTCCGTTCCTGGCTGCTGACGCGCTGTGGGCGCCCACGCCCCCCTTTATCCAACGGACACCGATCCCTTCGAGGCAAAGGGGCTTTCTCACATTGTGAGTAAGTCCCTTAAGTGCCAGGTATCTCCTGCGCGCTCGCCTGCTGGTCCTGCTGTTCCTGAGACTGCTATCCAGAGACACCCTGTTCCAGGCACTGCTCGCCAACGTTTCCTGCGCATTAGCGTACATCGGTGGAGTTCCTGAGATAGCGCACAGGCGCTCACCAGTGGTTCAGCCTGCAGTGTCTCCAAGTCTCTTCTATGAAGGGCACCTCTCCCGTTTGCGGGAGAGGTCTCTCATAGAGACCACTCCTCGGAGTATCAAGCAGTACTTCCAGTGTTGATCGTCGGCTCTGGACTCTGAAGCAGACCTGCCTCGGTCCTCTTCAGGGGATGCCCTCCCTTTTAAGGACACATCCCAGTTCCTAATTGTCCTGTTAGCTGATCCTTCAACCTAGTGCACAAGCGCGCTAGTGCCAACGATCTTCTTTCGCACGCAAGTGCTGACGATCTTCATACACACACAAGCGTCGACGATCTTCAAACGCCGACGATCTTCTTACGCTCGCAAGCGCCAACGATCTCTTCCTCGCGCGCTTGCGCAGATGGTCTTCCGCGCGCCAACAAACTCGTACGCGCGCCAACAAACTCGTATGCGCGCGTGCGTGCCAACAAACTCGTACGCGCGCGTGCGTGCCAACATTCTGGTCCGCACGGGCTCTTCATTCTGATCCTGCTCGTCAATCTGATTCCTGCGGAGCCTATGAAGTCTCACCAGCGCGCTCACGCTCCCACGCGCAAGCATTTCATCAGCCTCTTGCGCGCGACCACCGGGTATTTCCCATCGCGCGAGCGCCAGAGCGCTCCCTAGCGCAATCACCAATACCCTCCCCCGCGCGAGGCTGCCGGACAACGCGCTGTAAGGTCGCCATTGCCACCCCCCCCTTGCCAGAGGGGGTAAGGTTCCAGAAAGGTCCAGGGAAATGCTGTCCTTATCTTTTTACAGGCGACTTCCCCTCCAGAGGGAGTGTCTGACAGCGCAACCGTCGGCCGGAAGCCTGGTTTGGGACTCTAATCAGAGCGGTAGCACAGGCTTTCAAGCTGTTCTCTCTGAATGGAGCCACAAATCCTTGGCTGCAACCACTCCCCCGAAGAGGAAAAGAGGAGTTCGGACGAGGTAACTTCTCCGAGGACGTAGCTGTCTCCTTGTAAGTCTTCGAGACAGGTACGCTCTCCCCTCAGACTTTTCTCCTTCACCTTCGGACGAAGTTTTCCCGCCCTCAGGAGAGTCACGGGAGGTGAGACGTTCCCCAATCACACCATTGAGGGAAACCCCACCTCGCGCGATAAGTTTTCTCGAATAAAGGTAGAGAAGAGCCTGCCTCCGTCGTTGTTGGAGTCCTGCATCCCTCCCGGGAGGGGGTCAAGGACTCCAAAGAAATACCGGGAGTCCTCTAGCATCAAATCTTCAGGGTCAGACATTCTTCGTTATGGGAACGAACCTTTTTGAGCCTAAGGACGGGAAGCAGGCGGCTGAGAGGTGTAGGAAGTCACTGAGACTCCCTCCTATACAGTATAGGGCTTTGACATTCAAGCCCTATAAACCAGCACCTCGGTAGCCACATCCTACCAAATCAACGGCAGCTAAGACAGTGGGATCTAAGCCCTTTCCGGTCAAGGACAAGAAAGGCAAAATGTTCCCCAGGGGAGGGAAGAATTCTAGATGGGGCAACCGAGGCCGCAAACGCTAGGATTGGCAGTTCCCCTGCATGTCCGCCAGTGGCGGGATACCTACAAGGTTGCGCAGACAGGTTGCAACAACTCAGGGTCGTTTCCTGGACGATTTCTCTAAGCAGTCAGGGATATTTTGTCCTGTTCACAACATCTCTACCTCCCCTGAGGACGAATCCGGTGTCATTTAGCACCCTTGCCATGGGATCAGCAAGGGGGCGAACTCTGTGGGCAGAGGTCCAGATTAAAGAATACTTCGGTCAGCATGGAGACCGCAGACAGTCAGTCTGGCAGTAAATCGCAAGACTTCTTGCGTTTACTGGACCTGAAGGCCGTGTACTGCCAGATCCCAGTCCATCCGTCTTCAAGGAAGTACTTAGGATTCAGCATAGACAACAAGGAGTACCAGTTCAAGGTGCCGTGTTTCGGTCTCTCCACAGCACCACAGGGTTTCACCGGACTGTTCACCCTAATTTCATCATGGGCACTCAGGATCGGCTTCCGTCTCCTCCGTTATCTGGATGACTGCCTGATCCTAGCGGACGCAGAGTCATTCCCTCTTTGACACCGAGACAAACTTCTACAACTTTGCCTGGATCTAAGGATCATGGTAAGTCTCGAGAGGTCCGCTCTGCTGCCCATTCAATGACTGGTTCACCTAGGCATGATTATATACACCAATCTCCATAAAGCCTTTCCATCAGACGACAGGATAGCAAGGCTGAGAAGAGTCCTAAGCCCTTTGCTCAGACGAGAAGAGCTTCCAACCCAATCGTGGTTACGTCTCCTCGGTCACCTTTCACCCTTGGCTCATCTAGTCCTCAACGGTTGCCTCAGGATGAGGTCTCTCCAGGGGCGACTCGGGTCCGAGTGGAATCAAGGCTGCGATTCCCTGGAACATCATGATCCCTATGGATCCTTCGGAACGGACGAACCCCCAGTGGTGGGTGACAGGCGAGAACCTACGGAGAAGAATGGATCTTCTCGTTCCCTCCCCCGGTTTGGAGGCTGTTTTCGGACACCTCAAATCTGCTAGAGATGAAGGCCCTTCTTCATGGCCCTTCAACAGTGCCAACAAAGACCTAGCGGATCACTCTGTGGTATGATGAGCGACAACACCACAGTAGTGGCTTACATCAACAAGCAAGGAGGTACCTTTTCAAAGCAGCTATCCCATCTCTCAGTAGAGATACTGAGATAGACCGAAGTCCACTCGATGCCTCTATCGGCTCGCTTCATTCCAGACAAAGGGAATGTGCTCGCTGACAGTCGGAGCAGAGCATCTCAGATGATGAGTACCGAGTGGTCCTTGGATCATCCAGTGGCCAACAAAGTCCTGACTTTGTGGGGTTACCCAATTGTGGATCGGTTCGCTACAGCGCTGAACTTCAAGCTCCCGCTGTATTGCCCCCAGTCCCAGATCCCAAAGCACTCTGGCAAGGTGCCTTCCAACAATAGTGGGACAGCACCGACGTGCGCTTTTCCCCCGTTCTGTCTGATGAGGAGCGTGCTCAACAAGACCAGAATATCAGTCAATCGCTCGATGACCCTTTATAGCTACGCTATGGCATCACGCGGAATGGTTTCCGGACCTTCCGCAACTCCTAACGAAACTTCCGGGAGAACTCCCTCTGCGACACAAGCTACTCAAACAACCACATGCCAGCATCTTTCACAAAGCCGTAGCTTCGCTTCGACTTCACGCCTGGAGACTATCCAGCATCTCGTCACTAAGAGAGGATTGTCGCAACAAGTTGAGAACGGGATGTCTGGACACCTGCGCAGGTCATCCGCAGGGACCTACCAGCCAAAGGGGCGAGTTTTCTGTGGTTGGAATCGTGAAGGGGTATCTCCCCACTCGATACCACTATTCCAGCAAGAGCGGAGTTCTTCGTTTATTGGCGGGAAGAATGCACCTTTCAGTCTCAGCAATGAAAGGCTATCGCTCAGCCTTAAGTCTAGCCTTCGGGCCCAAAAGAGCGGACTTTTATTCCTCGCTGGTACTTTCCCTACTCATACGAAGATACGATCTTACCTGCCCTCAGTCGGAAGTGAGACCTCCTCAAGGGAACATGGTTCGAATTCTCAAGCCTCTTAGGAGGCGTCTCTACGATCCATTTCGCCAGGCTTCAAATTGCCACCTAACTTGGAAGGCGGTGTTCCTACTAGCTTTGGCCTCGGCCAAGCGAGTCAGTGAACTTCATGGTCTCTCGTATGACATCGCCCATGCAAGGGGATGAGGGGAGGTAACGTTCAGATTCGTCTCTGAGTTTGTGGCTAAGACACAGAATCCGGGAGTGCCGGATCCTCGATTCGACTCTTTCTGGATTTTGAGTCTTCGTTCTGTAACAGATGATCCAGACCATCTCCTACTGTGCCCAGTAAGAAGTCTGAGGTTATATCTCAAAGAACGGCTGCATTCATCCCCAAGTGCAAGCTTTGTTTGTGAGCACTGGGAGAACAAAGAGGAGGGTCACCAAGAATACCATCTCCGCATGGATTCGTAGGGTGATCCATCTGTCCCTGAATCCTGACCCTCCTCCGTCATGTCGCCTTAGAGCGCATGATGTCAGGGTTGTAGCTATGTCCCTGACCTTCAAGAAGAACTTCTCAGTGACGCAGGTTCTACAAGCAGGGCTGTGGAAGCGTCAGACAACCTTCACAGCCCACTACCTGCAAGACGTGACACACAGGAGGCTCGATACGTTCTCTATCGGCCCTGTGGTGGCTGCACAACAGCTGGTCTAACCTCAGGCTCCTTAATGGACAGGTAGCAGAGGGTTAAGGGCATTGTTACCTGGTCTTAGTCTGCATGAATGAAAAGATTTGTCTGGCCCTTATTCTTTTCTTCATCCTCTCCTTCCTTGGAGAAAGCAGCATCCTGGGTTCTCTGCATAGCTGACCTCAAACCACTGCAGGTAAACCATGCTTCCTTGTGTTCGTAGTATTAAGTTAATACTGTTCACGTCCCCATACCCTGACGAGGTGGTATTGGGTAAGTCCTAGCCTAAAGTTTTCCATCTAAAGAGCTTCAGGTCAACTTCCTAGGACGAGTCACACATAATCCTTCACACACAGCTTATGTAGGCCTCAGCCCTTGCGTAGCAAGGTGCGAGCGAGGTGCAGGGACTCTTTATTGTCGAGAACAGACACACTCAGATAGTGAGTCCCCGGGCAAAGCCAAAAGCCAGTATGGCTGGGACTTTTCCACCCTTCCTAAGGGTTGAGTCACCCATATTAAATAGCATGGTATGTATTTCAGTTAGGGAACAAATGACAAATTCGGAGATAATTTGTATTTTTCCTAACTAAACAAACCTTAGCTATTTAATCAAACTTGCCCGCCAGCCCTGTCCCCCGTGAAGTCCTACATCTAAGCATAGTGAACTCATCACACAGGTGTGTGAGGGAAGCTATCCCTCCCTAACCCCCTGCTACTAACCAGTGATGGGGGTAGTAAACCCTCGTTAAAATTCTAATGGCTTGTCATTTCAGCTACGCGAAAGTAATAACCCATATTAAATAGCTAAGGTTTGTAGTTAGGAAAAATACAAATTATCTCCAAATTTGTCATATTCTCTAAGGCACAGAGTAAAAACAGCTAGCATTGTTTCTTGTAGACAAGCTATTACAGGTGAGTGGTCATGAAATAGGAGCTTCAGTTCTTCATGCTTAGCCCTCAGACCTTAACAATTCCACCATTACTGAGGAGAAAATAAAGATTAATTTTTTGAAGATTCCTTAAAGTCTTCCTATCAGTTTTTGGAATTGATGCGAGTCTCTTGATACTCTGAACGTTTTTTCTTTGCAACCTTCCTATTTATTTGTCGAGGAGGATGGTGAACCTGACATTAATCGTTAATATATATAAATTTTTTGAAGTTTCATCTTTTCCAGATAGAATATCATACCTATTTGTAATAAGTATGGGAGATCATGACTTGGTATCTAGACTTTATTCTAGAAAGGGTAAGGGAAGCAGCCCCTCTCATTCTCTATCTTCACTATTGGGAAAGGAGTGCAAGTTGTATTTGTGTCCCTAACCCACCACATTTTCTTGAGACAGTAGAGGGAGCTTGAGATCAGCTGATTACAACCAAAAGTAAGTGAATGATAATTATACAATGCTCCCCAAAATTGAAAAATAGAATACCAAACTGCTTTGATAAAGCATATGATATCCTATAAACCAAGAAAATGAAATAATTATATAAAAGAAAATATTGATAAATGTGACTAAGATGATTAAATTATCATGACACAACATAATAATCTACAGAAACTAAACATTTTAATTTCAACATGTGTCCAGATCAAGTTATGACCTGTTTCTGTCCCTATTCTGGAGGTAAATCAATGACTACCTGTACGGTCCAACAGAAGGTGGAGCTGTGGACACTACCAAAGATGTCCAAACAACGTCAACTTAAGTGGGAGAATTTTGGCACGAGCCCAGAGAATCCTTGTGAGGAGAGCAATATTGCGGACAACTGGGCATATGAGGCAAGCCAGACCCATATGAACGAGTGGTGAAAGATAGGGATCTTCCAACAGGGCCACTTCGGTACATCGGGAAATGGCACTCTCGACTCGACAGTACTGTATATTGTTCTCGCAAGGAAACGAGGGAGACTTTAGACGCTTTCACGGACGAAGCCACAAAAAGCAAAGTCATATCCCATAATAACTCGGCCCTAAAGAGTGCACTACTTAAAACAAGTGGGAGGCCAAGGAAATCTGTTTATGTTAGAATCAAGCACCAAAGACACTGGGACTGAATCATGCACTGGAAGTGCAGAGGCTGTAGCCAGGGGATCAGTCTCGGAGAGTGACTCATGATAATTTGTTCCATGGGGCAATAGAAAAAAAAAGTAAATCATGGCTGTCATCCTGTTATCGGAGTCCCTGAGGGCTTGGGAAAAGAAGGAATGGAGTGGGGAATATCATGTGTTGCTGAAAGAATCTACGTTTCTTACTGCCACCGGAAGGGGAGCGATCCCTTTTTGCCAATTTCTTGCGATATTTCTCATACTGGGTCCCACTGGGAGGATGGCAACTCCCTACAATACTCGCATGGAGATTCAATGGAACATTATTTACCACTACCTGAAGGGCAGATGGAATTCAACTCGACCCGACTTGCGAAGGTGTTGCAAAGGTGACCATCACGGGCGGGGCAAGTCCACATAACACGAGCAACACAAATTATTAGGCAAAAGGTCACAGAAAGCACTGTAAGGGTAATCCAGTGTGGAGCGTTGTCATGATCGTAGAGCAGCAAGAGTGCAGCTTCTTAACGTAACGACCAGGAGAAGAGTGAAGCTTGCCTCACAGCAGAGCATAAAAATACTCACCAGTGGAGTAGCTACTAACAAATTATAGTCACCAGATAAGCACCCCTTTTCTTTTGTTTGGTCAGAGAAAGCCATGTAAATGACAAAAAAAGTTTGTATCTGCATATGAATAAACGTCTTTTAAAATTATAATTTAAATCATAGTATTGTCCCTGTGATATACCAAGGGAATTCTGATAACTGACTTCCAGAAACAATTCCCATGCACATTTCTCATAATAATTGCTTAGAAAACCAGAAGACCTCTTAATGTGCAGTGATGAGCAAATACAGTAATCTGAAGGAGGTCTTGCCAGTTGAGTAACTGGCAACTAATGTAACTGAAGAAGACAAAGAGGATTGTGTATCAGTTACCACTTTCTGCTAGAATTTTTGTTCCTTTAATAAGTGCATGTGTTTACTAAAGGGAAGAAAGGGGTTAGTGTAAAATTTTACGGGTAAAGGTTAATTAAGCTGAGCTTCTTGGGAAACAGCAATATGAACATCAAGGAGGTTCAGAAACAATCTATATTTCATAAATCCTTTTCCTTGTTGCATCAATGATTTCTGTCTTTCTGAATACAGTACTTTGGTTTATTTTCTTCAGAATACAGGTTATGTTATGGATGAATCTATTCAGTCTCCCAAGGGTTAAATGTGAAAATCTTAATCTTGTGATTCGTTGATATATGCAACGTCACCTACAGGTAAGATCTATGAAAATAAATTTTGATAAAATTTATTTTTTTTTTTTTTTTATTCTTGGATAAATTGCACCATGAAACCAAAGACCATATTTCACAAAGGTACTTTGTTAAGCGATAGGTACCAATCATGGGCTTTAAGCTTAGAAAGGTTTAGAACAAATGAAATACTAAAGATTTCCTAAAGTTATAATTCCATTTCAAATAGTACTCTATTCCAGATGATCTACAAAATATCATTACAATATTAATGACTATAAAATTACGCAAGAGGAAAAGATAGATTTTGATTTTTAGAAAAGATGCAGCAAACAGCACCCAAGGCAACTTTTTTTTTGGGAAAAATTCAAAGAATTTGGTTACTAGCAATGCAAGAATGAAATTACCTGCACAGTAAAAAGAAATAATAGACTTGCACCTTGACGACTGGCAGCATTCTCATACAATACAATCATCATTACTCTCTCATCTTTCAGCCTACAATATGGGAATAGGATGAACTTGAGGGATGGAGCATATGTAAACAGTTATCCTTATATCGCTCATAAAAATGAAACTAACATTGCTTTCTGTCCATTGTCTATACACAATTCCCCCTTATCTTTAGATAAAGACATTAAAACGGCTATAATTTATTTTTTCCCGATTACATTTGACAGTACTTTATGAAAATATTTAAGTGTATTTCAGAAGCTCCCTTCCATGCTTAACTGCATAAATATGTCAAAAAAACTACCATTGCTCATCTTTAGCTATTAATTAGGCAGCGAGACCTACTTTCTCTTAGAGAAAGATCTCTCCGCCCTAAAATTAGAGTAATGGCAATCCATGATCATAGTTTACCACATTAAATATCTTTCAATCTTTTATTTCTCATTAATACTGGCAAGCACGCTAACAATGATGATGAGCTGGCTTACAATCTGGAAATTATGAATAAGTCATGTGGTAAACTTTAATTTCATTCATAACTCTACATCCATATGAATATTAATACTTTTATATCTAAAAGGATTATCACATCTCTTGAAGAACCACAGCCTATTGCTGTACATATAAAAAACTCACAACATAATATTCCAAAGCCAAACAATAACTTACCAAGGTCATTACCAAATAAACATCAGTCAAGATGAAAATAACTAAAGTTAAAAAATATTGAAATAATTAAAAGGAAGAAAATTTTTTAACTTAGTCGGAGTACTTTGAATTGTCAAAAGTATTAATTTACAAAATGTCATTTTTTGTCATCTACATAGAGCAAGGGTTGTTTCTTTAATCATTACTCCACCAAACATCTAAACTCTATGATCATCGACAAGTGGCTCTTTTGTAGTATCTGTTCTAATATCCTTAATTTATATGGCTTGTAGAAGACACATGAATGACTTGAGCTCCCAAAGAATGAAAGACCTGATTTATTCTTATGAATGATTCATTGTTCATGCACTGAATATCAGTATTCACTTTAAAAACCTATTCAGGCATTGCCTATTGAGGTCTTTGTTCTTATAATCTGCTTTTGTTTTATGATTATTTAGCTTCTTTGTATAAATGGAGGATCATGAAAAAGAATTTAAAGATATATTTACATGTACAGTACTGTAATGTACTAAAACAAGAACGGTGAGATCACCGCAGCCCTTTCAGGCATAAGGGAACGTAATTTAGAAATTGCCAATTGAAGTCCTAAGAAAAATACTTTACCCTAAAAAAAAAATGACTACTTGAAAAGCAAGAAAGTATAATCTTTTTGTTACTCTCCTAAACCTAAATTCCTTTTTCTCTATTCCTTTGAAAACATAACAATATAGTTTTCGACTGCATCTCTGCTGAAAAGGATCGTGGATATAAAACTTTAAAGTTTCACATTAAAAAACTGGACTGGCATATCGAAGACATTTAAAAGATTCATTGAAATTGAAGTCATCGCTAAATATAATTTCAAATGAACTTCAAATAGCCAGGACAGTGAAATACACAAAAATGGAATTTCGATATAATTTGATATTTCTATACTTGCTTGATCATCAAATTGCTTCATTTTCGAAGCTTGGCTTATACGGATGTTACCCACTAAAACTTTGTATTTCCTGTTTTCTCCCTTTCAATAGGCATATGCCTCTAGCCAGTATGGAGACAATCAGCTAAATACGGGTGTTTTGTATGGTAGCTGAAAATCTTTTATATAATTCTTAATTTTTATAGATTTTAGCTTTTATAAGCCCAAAAAGGAATATTTTTGATTAAAAAATTAAAATATGAAAAATATTAAACTCTGCCCTCACAAAGCTGCTATTGATTTACATATGTTAAAATATGCGATGTAATGAGGAAGTGAAAGGCAAACACGATGAAGCGAGGGATTACTGTACTGCCAATGACCAGCTTTTATCTTTGTTTCTAAGTCAAAGCTAATACTTTATCCTATTTTCTGGACATAATTTGTCAATGGGGAGGAAAACATTATACAGACTAAGCAGTAAGTACAAGTCGAGGTGTGACCAGGGATTTTACCCTTGTGGAAGCATTGTAAACGTTATAGAGGAGGAGGGTGGGCATGAATATAAACATCATTTGAGTACAGAAATTTTTTTATTATGAAAATTCCATCTCTGTGAATCTCCCCTAATGTTTATATTGCAGACTATCACACTTTGATGGAGATGAGTCACTGAATAAAAGATAGGAAATTTGAAGCATCAAAATAATTTCGAGTCAGATTTACCTCTTAGTACCGGTAGTACTGTACTTCCGTACCAAAAGTCTTTCTAAATACCTCTTCATTACTTGCCTATAAACCTTACCCAATACTGTGTAATCCAAATGGAAAATTAAACCTAAAATTAATCAAATTAATCCAATCAATAAAAACTAAGAGTAAACTAATTTTCTTAGCCCACTTAACCAGCAGCTGATACAGCACCTAAATCCCAACAATCTTGAACAAGAATTCTTTAGGATAATGTTCAGCGAATCCCAATTTGGAACACCAGTGACCAGTTCCTAAAACAATTTCCAGAAGAGATTTGAAGCTGCACTCCTGCCATCATGAACCCTAACCTTCAAGTGCTTCATCTGAGTGAGCCTGTGACAAATCTTTTAACCAGAAAGGACATGGCCTTTTAGGACACAAGGATGATTCGAAAAACATCCCACAAAACAAATTTTGAACTTTACCTCTGTCTGCAGTCTTAAGCAAATAATACTTAACATGTCTCACCAGAGAAAGAAATCTATTCCCTGATGTACCTCTGACATCCTTTCCAAAGAGGGAATTTTAAGGAATTGCAGCAAACTTTGTCTTGAAATCATTCTTGGCTCTGAATGTAGGCAAAATGGATAAGATCATCAGTGTTTAGCCCACTCTGATTCCAATAGGAGAAATCTCAGCTACGAGATCTTTATCTGAAAATTAAAAAATAGCCAGACATCATAGATACAAAAGTACCCTGATGCCCAGAAACCTTATCCATTTTGGAGACAAACCACAGGCACTTGAACTGGTGAACTTTCGAACTGCTTCCAAACGAAGAAATTTCCTCAAACTTTTTAGAATAGGGATGTGAAAATAACCATCTGTTAGGTTTATCAAAAGCATCCAATCTCATTCCTTTACTACCCAAGCACTGTCAAGAGGGTTTCCACTGAAAACTAGGCGAGAACAGTGAACTATAACCTCCTGAAGTTTTGGGGACGAGGAATAACCTATAGTATAATCCCCGAGATGGATTATATGTTTTTAAAACCTTGACCTTTGCTGTATTAGAAAAGGTATCGGTACTTTGGAAAAGGGTGGATTTGGAGACCCGAGGTTTTTGATAGCCCTCGCTGACCACTGAGAGTACCCTCGGTTTGTGCTGGAGGTTTTCCCAAAACTGATAAGTCGGAAAGCCTTCCTCTTACAGGGAGATGTTAGGAAAGCCAGTACCTGTGTTTCCCTATAAGGTCTATGAGTCTTATTGGCCTTTCAGGCAGAATTTCTGCCAAAGCGGAATCCTTACAATCTACAACTGCTCCTTGTAGAGACTATTAACAGTTTCACAACCAAGAGCAGAGTAACCAATTGACTTATCAATATCAATTTGACAAAAAGATAGACAAAAAGCAGCTGTGGCCTATCCATGCCATGCTAATTGTCATTATAGTCACTAAATTTCCTTAATATAGGCTAGAGGAATACCTTATTTAAAGGCAGAAAACAGGAATTTTTATTTTTGCGGGTAACTTCGTTGAGGAAAACGGTTAATTTTTATTATTGGGGGTAACATCCGCATGAGCCAAGCTTCGAGACAGAAGCAATATGATCATCAGGAGCGATCCATAGAAATAAATAGAATTGGTAAGGCAATAAACTATAACTCCCTTTATGAAAATATTCACAACCTCCACATTTAAACTTTGTACAACCACACAAACTGACAACGTTCACTCATACGTATAAATGTTCCATTAGCATGAAGTGTAGTATAACACGTACTAATAGTTTGCTATCTGAATATGAATGACAAAATTAAAAGCTTTAAGAATCATCATGATGATGTTTCCTGAGGTGATATCTTTTTGATGCTCAAAAAGAAAATCTAGGAAACCTAATTATTCTAGCATTGCTATATCTTTGACAAAAAAACTTAATAAGCCTTAGTAGCATTTTTGCACTCTGGGTAAAATTTAATTATATGTTCATGGTAATATACTGCCAAAGCCCCAATATGAAAACTGTATCTAGAATCATCTAAAAATCTAACCATATGAATATTTTTAAAGAATTTTTCCTATACTTGAAAAGCCTACCATTTGTCTCACTAACTATCACCATGAACTTGTAGATATACTGCAGCAACTGTTCCTTCGTTTGTGGAACTATCCCTCAAATTAGCTTGAAACTACACGTCACTCCTTTACAGATTTTACTTAGTGAAACTATTTAGTTTCACACAAAATTTGATGATTTAAGTTACCCAACGCCAATATCTACCTCTTGTTCATATTCTATAACCAATACTATACTCCTAAAAGATTAATCAACATATAAACAATCAATTTTAAAACGGTTCATAGTTCACCGAGGATAATTCACAATTACAAGGAACCCTGATACTAGAGCAAATAAAATAAAAACATGAAAAATCTGCTTTTCAGTAATTTTTTTATCAAGACAAGAAATAAAGTTCACAATCAAACTCATGAACGTTCCTCTTGATTATTAACTTTAGCGATGAGATTTGGTGGGTTTGAAGATCCACCCGTGCTCTGCCCTGGAACAAATTCGGCAGCATTTGGATTTAATGTACTCTGGAAAAAAAAAAAAATTAAGATCACAGATAAATCATTTATCAAAGCACCTCTTTTCATTTATTTTGCAAGTTTAAAGTGTTAATCACATCATCTGTAAAAGTAAAAAGAATAAACTACTGTAATTTGACACCAAGATAACATTGCAATAAGATATACAATCTATTGGGGATGGCTTAACTATAAATGATGGCAAAACTAGCATTGTTTTATGAAAAAAAAAATTTGAGTACAGTGATGAAAGAAATTGATGTAACAATGTGCAACTGATGGTCATATCTGAGAAGTTTTGAACAAAGGGAATTTCAAAATTCAAAGGGTTTATATATTACTGAACCTTGCACTGTATTTTTTTTATATGAAATAAATAATTATACTATTTGCCAGTATGCAAATATCAAATTCCTTGTTCTTACCTGATTATCATATGCTTAAATAATTTCTTTATTAATTATATTATTCCAGGTAGAAAAATAAAACTAAAAATATAATTTTATAAAAATCAATTTTCTTACTAGTAAAAAAAAAAAAATTGCAATTTGGTAAGAGACCTCTTTAAAGTAATTACATGATAAGAGACCTCTTTAAAGTAATCACATGATATGAATTATGTTCAAATCTGCTAAACATTAATTTTTCATACCTGTATCAAAAATACAGTTAGAGTTAAATTTCCCTTTACAGTCAGTTAGCTCATTCAAGTTAACAAACTGTCAATGTTGACTTTTTATTTTCTTAATCACGGGTTCAGACTGCAGTATTTTTTTCATAAATTGAAAAGGAATTAGACTTGAATATATATCTTTAAAGAGCTTATTTAGAAAAAATGCACCAACATTTCATTAAATGATAAAAATTTATAAGAAAGGTATTTCTTTACAAAACAACCAAAATAAGGAGCGCAGGTAAAATTTATATCTATAATCACCTAATGTTCACATTAAAGTTTTGCATCGCATCGGTGAGATCAAGACATATCCACTTTCCAGGTTGCAATAATTGTTTATTGTGTTTAAACGTCTTATCTGTTGGATTTGCTAGTAATCTTGCACATGAAAAACACTACGATTCAATTAACTGTTGTGAGGAGTAGGATGTCTCACTGTTCTTCTCTAAAGTGTGTTTCATGTTCAAGTGCTTTTGAAACTGGAGTCTACAGTTAGTTTTGAATGTTCACTGTCTCTTTACGAGTCGAGTTTGTCTCGTAACCTCAAATTTCAAAATTTAGATCCATCTGCTGCTAAATCTTACGTTCCACATCTCTAGCCGTTCTTTTAAGCCCTGTCCACACGATCGAGCATGCCCAACGGGCAAACAGTGATACCAGGCCACAATAGTTAGTTAAAATGAGGGCTGATGACGCCAGAAGCGGGAAAACTAAAGGCAGGGATCTGGCAACTCTTTATGATGCCAGATCTCTGTCTGTGGTTTTCCCGCTTCTGACGTCATTAACCCTCATTCATAATCCTTTTACCCCCTGGCTATTTGGAACTTTCCAACCCTTAACCCTCAGGCGTATTTTTTTTTTTCCAGCACATTTTCCAATATATATTTTTTAAATTGCTCTAACAGCCTTAACTAGAGGTCAGGTTGGTCTCATTCTTTTGGAAAATGCCTTTAGTTTCTCATAAAGTTATCAAAAATATGCAAAAAAAAAAAAAAAAAAAAAATATATAAATAGCAGTTTTTTGCAAGGACGTACCAGTACGTCCATGGGGGTAAAGGGATGAGTTTTGTGAAACGTACCAGTACGTCCATTGGGGGTAAAAGGGTTAATAACTATTATGGTCTGGTATCACTGTTTGGCCATCGGGCATGTTCGATCGTGTGGACAGGGCTTTAGAAATCTAGACTGCAAGGCAGAAGACCGAAAAAGTAGCCTGGATCCTTATATCCCCCTTTTTTTTTTTGTAAAAGTAAGGGCTCTCAAGCAACATAATTTTTCCCTTGGGAGATGGTGTTTCATATCGTAGATTCTCATAATTTTGTTGTGATGTATCGACTAAAGCTGATTAATTGGATCACGTTCTGGAGATGGTGCATTTTCATTCACTTGCAAGCTCAGGTTGTGGAGGATTAATTTTAATTTATTTTTTTTGTTTGCCAAATCAAGAGAGAGAGAGAGAGAGAGAGAGAGTGTGTGTGTTTAAGTTTTGTCAGGGAGAGAGAGAGAGAGAGAGAGAAATTGTTTACAGTATTGGCTTTAGTTTGTCACAGAGAGAGAGAGAGAGAGAGAGAGAGAGAGAGAGAGAGGAGAGAGAGAGGAGAGAGAGTGAGAGAGAGAGAGAGATTGTTTTAGTATTGTTAAATCGAGACATTTTATTTGCTTTAGCTTTGTCATTAATGAGAGAGAGAGAGAGAGGAGAGAGAGAGAGAGAGAGAGAGAGAGAGAGAGAGAGGAGAGAGAGAGAGAGAGAGAGAGAGAGAGAGAGAGAGAGAGTGTTTATTTACTTAAATTTTGTCAAACCGCAAGAGAAAGAAAGTGTTTATTTGCTTTAGTTTTGTCAGAGAGAGAGAGAGAGAGAGAATTTCATTTGCTTTAGTTTGTTAGATCGCGCGTGCGCGAGAGAGTATGTGTGTATGTGCGTTTGTGTGTGCGTGTTTTGTGTGTCCGCGGTGCGCGCTGAAGAAAAAAGGGTAATTAGCGAATGATTGTTTGAAGTTGGAAAGATTGTTGGTATAATTGAGGTTGTTTGTTTACTTTTTTAGCTAGGATAGGGTGGTGATGAATGTCTTGGGCGAAAGCATTGGATCTCAAACGATAGAAGGAGTCGGTTCTGTATTTTTTTGCTCTTCGAAAGCCGGCTGTGAAGCTTTTTTTTTATATTCTGAGTAAGTACTGTTTTTATTTATTTTTGTTAGGCGCGTTCATGAGTGATAGAAAGTTTATTGTTTATCTTTGATTATAGTGCGATAGTTGTTAGTTAGGAGTGTTCATAAGTGTTTTTCTTTTTATTTTGGCAGGCCGCGATTCCTCCTTTGGAGAGATTTAATTGATTTGAATGACGATCTTTAGTTGCTGACCTGGCCTGTAATCGATTATACTTAGACTGCTCTTGTGGATTGACCGACTGTAGATGACCTGGATTGTGTTCAAGAACCGGATTTGATTGTGCTTTTGTATTTCGATTGACGATGATGATGATGCTGATGAGGATAACGCGCACAACCCAAACCAACTAAAACATATACGTACTAATATTTAACAGTGATAAGGTTGCTGCAGAGTTGTGGTTTTGGGCTTTTAATGACTGTTGGCCCTTGTGTGGACAAAGTGGTCCACACATAAACAAATATTGGTTTTGGGTGTGTTAATTTTAAGTTGTTAAGGTTTTTTTATTTGAATGGTGTTACGGTTTATATTTAATATTGTTTATGATTCGTGAAAAGTGTTATTTTGTCTGTTTTTGTGTTAATTTTGTTTAATGTATGATTTTTGTTTTGGTTGCGGTGAATATAGTTTTAAGGTTATGTTTTGGTTTGTTTTTCCCTTCGTGCAATAGTCCAGTTTAAAGTAAAGTAAGGGGAAAGTTTGTGTTGTGGGATATTTTGAAAGAAGAGTGATCAAAGGTGTGGGGGTTTGTTTTTGTTGACATCCCGCTACATAAATTTGGCGCCCGAACAGGGACGACTGTTGAAGGTGGGATTGAAACTGGACTGTTGGACAAGGGTAAATAGGTTTTGGAATTACTTGAAATATTAATGGTAATCGAAATGGAAGAACTGGAAGAACAGTTGTATATTTTAAAGGAGGAATTGCGGTTGTCTAATGAGCGAGAGGAGAGGTTGTTGTTGGAGAATGCGAGGTTAAGTAGTGAGAATGAGGAGATGCAAAGGAAACTTAGGGAACTTCAGGGAACTGTAGAGAGAGTGGAAGAGGGTGTTGAGATGAGGATGCGAGAAAATGAGAAACGAATGGAAGCTATGATGGGGCAAGTAATGGGGATGATGAAAACTGTCATAGGTGAAGGTGCAGTCGGAGGAGTGGCTTCTGCTTCTGGTAACGGGTTGATGGTGGAAGAGGATAGGGTAAGTGATAATGGGGAAGGTAGTGATAGTGATATTGAAAGTAAAGGGCCTAGACATAGTAAGATTGGAACGAAGGGTGATAGGAAGAAGGAGAAGAAAGGTAAAGATAATGTGAAGAAAGAAAAGAAGAAAGGTCAGGGTGTGAGTGAGGATGATCATGATTGGGTGAAGGTGGTAAATAAGAAAAAGGGTAAGAAGGGAATAGTTAAAGATAGGACTTTGAGTGTAGAACTAGATTCATTGTATTCAAATGAAGAAGAAGGCAACAAGAAGGGAGTAGACAGTGAAGATAGTAGTGAGAATGAAGTAGAGGAAGTTTGTAAGACAGTGTTTATGAGAGAGGTTCCTAGGTGTGCAAGTTTTAATGAACATAGCAGTAGGGATGTATATGACTTCTTTAGGGAATATGAAAAGTTTTGTCAGGCTAAGTATGGGGATAGTAAGAGAGTTTGGGCTAGGGAGTTGGGAGAATTTTTGTCAGGATATTTTGTTGACGATGTATGGGGTGATAATGAGTGTAGGAGAGGTTGAGTATGAAAGTGTAAAAGAATAGGATAATTGAACAGGTAAAACGTATGAAAGGTAGTGTTAGGTATAAGCGAAAAAATGATTTTGATGAAGCACGAATGAAGGTGGGTGAAGCAATCTCGATGTATGTATGTCGGTTAGAAACATTGGCTAGAAAAGAAGTATGGGGACGAAGGAATAAATGAAAATAAGGAACTAATGAAGAAGTTTTTGGGTACAGTACCAGAGAGTTGTGTGTGAGTTTATTAATTTGAAACGGAAGGAGAAAATGAGGTGGACTAGAGAGAGATTGACTTGGGATGATATTTTAGAGATAGTTGAGGATTATGAGTTGGATAGGTATATGAAAGAAAAGTAAATCTGTGAGTGTAAGAACTGGAATGGAGGAATGTGTGCCAGAATTTGGTAGTTTTAGAGATGCTGTTATGAGAGGGCCAATGAGGGCAGCTGATAGTGTAGTAGATAGAAGTGTTAGGGTGAGTAATGTAGGAATACCCATGCCAAGAAATGACGGGTTTAGACAGGGAAATCAAGTTTGGAGAGATAGAAGTGCTAGTACGCAGCAAGTTAGGTTAGGTAGTGGTATCCGTGAAGAGAGGTGTTATAGGTGCGGGAAGGTAGGACATAAAAAGAAACGAGTGTAGATGGGCATTAGGAGCATGTTTCGGGTGTGGAGAGACAGGGCATCGTATTAGCGACTGTAAGAAAGAGAAAGTGGTTAAGTGTTATCGGTGTGGTATGACTGGACACATAGCGAGTGGATGCCGTAATAATCGTATGAATGTAATTTGTGGTAATTGTGGTAAGGATGGTCATTATGCTAGAATGTGCAAGGAGCCGCGGGGTAAGTGTACTGAATGTGGTGCAGATGGGCATGTAGCTAGGGTTTGTAGAAAGAAGGGATCAAGTCAGCCAGGATGTTCGGGAAACTAATTAATCAGAGGGTTCAGCTGGGTGAGTCCTCGTGTGTGTGGGGAGTGAATGTGATGCATGTTCGTGAGGGTTTATTGCATGAAGATGTGATGGGAGAAAGAGCACATGATTGCATGAGTGTGAAAATGATTTTTAATGGTGTAGAGTTGGTTGGTTTGATTGATACTGGTTGTGGTGTCAATTTAATGTTTAGGAATGCATATGATAAGGTAAAAGAGGTTTGTGAATTTAAGGGATGTAAGGGTGAAGTAAAAGGTATTGGTAATTTGTGTATGCCTGTGCAAGGGAAGTTGCGGGAAAATGTTATGATTGGGGGGCTGATGATGGAGGATAATGATTTTTACGTGGTTGAGGGAGCGAATGAGAAATATGACGTACTGCTTGGGTATAAATTTCTGAAAAAATGTGGTATGATTGTACATCCAAGTGTGAATATGATTGAAATAAAGGTTAACGGTAATATTTGTGGGGAATTTTATTTAAAGGAAGACGGCAGAGTGAGTACGAAGGTGTGGAAGGGAGTGCCGTTGGTAGCAAAGGAAAGTGTAAAGTTATCGGGTAAGAAAGGTGAGGTTATTAGTGTAAAAGTTGCATGGCCGAGCAGTCTGGGAATTTCAAATAGTGACAAGGATGAATATGTAGTGGAAGGTATGGAAGCAGGTAATTTGGTGAAAACTAGTGCGTATATATATGATGGTGTTATGAATATGCAGGAACCCAAGGTGTATGTAAGGTTGTTGCCGTGTGTTAGGAGGAAGAGAGTACGCGGAATACGTGAGGGTGATTGCATGGGATGTATGTATACACTGATTAATGTAGAGGATGGAAGATATGTTAAGGCGAGACAGGTGATGTCTGGTAAGGTAAAGAACGATGACGATTGGGATTACGATACATTGAAAGGAAGAATTAAGTTAGATGAGAGTATAAGTGAGGTCGAAAGGGAACGATTGCTTAAGATGTTATGGGATAAGCGGAGAGTTATGAGTCTCGGTGACGATGATTGTGGGGGGTCAGACCTGCCAGAATTTAAAATAGTTCTCAGTGAAGATACCCCCATATATCAGCGTCCCAGGCATTTTTCTCCGCCTATTGCCAAGGAGATAGAGGAGCAGTGTCAGGAATTAGAGCGTATGGGTGTAATAGAAAGGAGTGAGAGTGCCTGGAATAGCCCTATTGTCCCTGTACGAAAGCCTGATGGAAGTTTACG
>NC_090764.1:67259587-67333025 GCF_036898095.1 Palaemon carinicauda | reverse complement strand
TACATAAACCTGTGTTTGTTCCAACACTGAGTATTTACCTCAAACTACTTTCTTAGGAGTATCTGGGATCTCCTCCCAACCGACCAGAATTTTGTGTAGTTTACCCTACTCCCGTTTTCTATGGGTAACCTGTGGCGGAGTGATACGTGCCCAGAGACGACCTGGGATCAGAGAGCATGCTTGCTCAGGTCTCGATCTCCAATAAGTTTCTGGTCGCGTCGCGGATAACATCCCGACGCTCTCTCTTACCAAGTGCGACCCTTTGTGTCCCCGACCCCCTTTGTATCTCACGCGGTTCCCACGTGGTCCCTTTGTGCTCTTCCTTATCCTTTTCCCTCTGTGTTCCTGTGTCTCACGGTGTCTTACAAGTGCATTATGGAGCATCCTCGTCGTTGCCCTGGGCCTATGGCCGGTAAATCGTGTGGCGCCTTCCTCTCTAAGCCTGAAATTGACCCGCACTCCTTGTGTTCTTCGTGTAGGGGCAGTGTGTGTTCCCCTACAGCCACGTGTCCGGAGTGCGAGTCCTGGAACGAGGTGCAGTGGGTGCGCTACGGCACCAAGAAGAAGTCCTCTAGGAGATTGCCTAGGAAATCGAGCGTCTCTTCGCCTCTTGCTTTGCCCGGCGTTTCTTCGGACAGTCTCTCTCTGCCGCCTTCCCCTACCCAGTGTAGGGGACGAGGTAAGTCAGTTGTGGGGAAGAGGCCTGTGGCCCTTCCCCAGGAGTCTGATTTACCTGACAGTGGGATTGTGTCTTCAATCCAGGCAAGTGGGGGGCCTGAGGGAAGGACGGGAGTGTGTTCGGGGACGGAGCCCTGGTACAAGCAGGGCCCATCTCGTTGGATGATCCTATGTGGGGTAAAACTGCTGCAGCCTCTTCTCCCGCCACTAGGGCATGTATTTCAGGTGCGTTGGCAGCCGAGGGTATCGCCGAGAAGGAAGACTCACCGCCGTCAGACCCCCTCGCGTGGGCGCCTCCAAAGACGCCCTTCAGATCACCCTTGAGGATGGAAGAGGAGTTCGAGACCTGGTTCCCCAGTGAGGAGCTCCCCCGTTCCCCTCCAGCGCCTTCAGCTACGTTCCTGTCCGTCTTCCTGGAGCCTTCGTCGCCGACCGAACACCGTGTGGACCCACCAGCAACGCGGCGCGACTCAGACCCTTCAGTGAGGTCCTACAGGTCTTTGGGCTCCTCGGTCGAGGCCTACTCCTACTCCTTGGAAGACAGAGCCCAGAGAGACCATAGGAGACAGCACGATAGGTCCTGCAGGAGACGGTCTCGCTCACGATCCCATTCCAGATCCCGCCACGTGGGTGGGCGCTCTAGATCCCCTAGGAGGAAGTACAGGAGAAGCAACTTGCCGTAGGAAGAATGGGTGCGGGTCGTCATCCCACGTGGCTCCCTAGGGCCCGCTCGCCAGTAAGATTTGTCACCAGCAGCAGATATGATCGACAGAGGGAGTCGTCTCTTCAGGCCCCAAGGGACAGCCATTAGTCCGCGAAAGTTCCAACTCCATCCGCCCAGCGGAGAGAGTCGCCCCTTCGGTCTGGCGCATTCCAACCTCAAAATCAACGACGAGTCGTCCGGAATGAGAGAGACCCCTTCCCTCTATGGACAAGCCCGCAGACCCCTGGACCTCCGGAAGAAGAGAGAAGTCCAGGACGGAGGCTACCGTCCCTGCAGCGATGCCCGTCCTACACCCTGAACCGCCGAGACTGGACCACTCCAGGAAGATGCTTCCTCCCCGTGCGGCTCCCCCCGTTGGAGGTCCTCCGTCACGAGCAGCGTAGCGTCTAACGGAGAATGTTGATGACGGTGTAGAAGGTTCGGCAGCGGAAGTTTCGGCCTACAGGAGGGTGATAGGCCTCATTAGGCGTCACCACAGGCTGGACCAACCTGAGCCCTCCACTGACGAAGTCTGGCTCTCGAGCCTCAGCAGGCTGGTGGATGCACCTGTGCAACAGAGGCCCTCACTAGCCCTTCCTTTGGCTAGGAATGTTAGGCTGGGTATGGCGCACTTTGACAGGATCGTGGCCAACCACGCGGAAGCTTCCAAGAGCCAGAGCGCTTCCAAACTTCTCCAGGGCCTGAAGACCCAGAGCCGATTTTACCTTCCCGAAGGACACCGCGCAGGTCCCTGTACGGTGGAGCCAGCAGTCACCATCCTAGGACAAGGAGCAGCAGAGGAGAGGGCTACCACTGCCCCGGTTTGTTTCTCCCCTTTGGAAACGTCCATGATGGAGGAGCTGGCCAAGGACCTGGTGCACGTATCATCGTGGCTAGATTGGTGGGCCTCCACGCTGGTGGGGTTTCAGTCCTCGCAGTCCCGGAGAACCAGGCCTTGCTGAAGGAGCTGATTAGCTCGGGAGGTAAGGCCTTAAAGTTCCTCTCCTACCAATCCATCGCGCAGGCCGCCAATTGGATACTGCGGAAGAGGGACACTGCTCAGCAAGCTCGTCAGGAGGCTCCCGGACAGAGAAGCGAGGTCCCTGAGGAGCCTGCCCCTGTGGGACGACTCAGTGTTCCCCCTGAAGGCGGTGGAGGAGATGGTAGAGAGGGTCAGGAAGCTAAAGGATGCGGGAGAACCCAGACCCACTCCAGCGAGAAAACCTGCCCATAGAAGGACACCCTCCGACATCTCTCTCCCTCCTCGCGCCTCACCTAGCCAGCCCAGGAGAGACGCCCCTACTACGTCCTGGCATCAACCTTCTCAGCCCCCCCCCCCCTCCTCCTGCGCTGTCAGCCTTCAATCCTTCCTATTCGGCCACCAGAAGAGGTCATTCAGGCCGCGCCTCTCGAAAGAGATAGGGAGAGAGGCCCCCTACTCCTGCCGAAGCCTCAGGTGGGGGATGCCTCAAACATTCTTGGCAAGCATGGCGAGACCACGGAGCAGGTCCATGGACCGTAACAATTCTGAAAGAAGGGTACAGGTTGCCCTTCCTGGCGGACCCCCCCCCCCCCCCACCTCTGATACCAGATCTGCAGGCGGAATGGTTGGCACCCAAAGACCCCTCGAGAAGGACGGCCCTACAAGAAGAGGTCTCTGGGGTTCTACAGCAGACTCTTCCTGGTGGAGAAAGCGACAGGGGGCCGGAGACCAGTCATAGATCTCTCGGCCCTCAACAGGTTCGTGTGCAAGACCGACTTCAAGATGGAAACTCCGAAGTCGGTCCTAGCGGCCTTGAGGGAGGGAGACTTCATGATGTCCATAGACCTCAAGGACGCATACTTCCAAATCCCTGTTCACCCCTCCAGCAGGAAGTACCTAAGGGTAAAATGGGGTACCCAAACGTTGCAGTTCAAAACCCTCTACTTTGGTCTGTCCACAGCCCCTCAGGTCTTCACGAGGGTCTTCGCATCAGTCTCAGCCTGGGCACATAAACAGGGTATCCGCCTGATTTGGTACCTGGACAACTGGTTGTTGCTTTCAGCCTCAGGGGAAGTACTGAGGGAGCAAGGTGCGAAGCTCCTGCAGTTCTGCAACGTCCTGGGTATCATCATCAACCTAGAGAAGTCCCAACTGATACCCTCCACCAGGATGAACTACCTCGGGATGTTCCTGGACTCCTGGTTGGCGAGAGCCTTCCCTTCCGCGGAGAGACTGGACAACTTGGACCAGATCCTCCGGCCCTTCCTGTCAGACCAGCCCAGGAGAGCCAAGGACTGGCAGAGATTGATAGGCCACCTCGTGTCGTTAGAGAAGCTAGTCCCACAGGGAAGGCTCAAACTCAGGGGAGTACAATGGAACCTGAAGGAGACCTGGAACCAGAGAGACTCCCTGCACAAGGTGATCCCGATGTCCCCGGAGACAAAGGAAGTCCTAGAGTGGTGGCACGACAGATCGAACACCCTCAAAGGAATGCCCTTCGCAGCCGACCCTCCGGAGATGCTTCTGTTCAAGATGCATCCAAGGAGGGTTGGGGTGCTCATCTCCTCGACAAAACAGCAAGAGGAAGATGGTTAGACGAGGAGAAGAACCTGCACATAAACGTGCTAGAAATGATGGCAGTGCGAAGAGCGTGCCTAGAGTTCATCGGCTCCGAGGAAACACCGTGGCGCTGATGTGCGACAACGCCACGGTGGGGGCCTACATAAAGAAGCAAGGAGGACTGAAATCGAAGGAGCTGTGCGACTTCACGATGGAGTTACTAGAATGGGCCGAAGTAGAGCAGATCAAGATCTCAGCCAGATTCATTCCAGGGAAGAGAAACGTCCTGGCAGACAGCCTCAGCAGAATGGGTCAAGTGGTAGGGTCTGAGTGGTCCTTGCACCCGGAAGTGGCCAAGACTCTCATTCAGGAGTGGGGCTCGCCAGTGATAGACCTCTTCGCCACGGGACTGAACGCACAGCTCCCCGTGTTTTATTCTCCTGTGCCAGATCCGGAGGCGGCGTTCGAGGACGCCTTCCAACGCCCTTGGGACAACCTCGACATTTACGCTTTCCCTCCTTTCGGGATGCCCAGGCAAGTCCTCAACAGGGTGAGGCGAGTGGACAACCTGTGGATGACTTTGGTAGCACCCTGGTGGCTGGAGAGAGAGTGGTTCGCAGATCTAAAGGAACTGGCGCGCCTTCCACCTTGGCCCCTTCCGGACAGACCAGACCTTCTCCGGCAACTGCACTTTCAAAGGTTCCATGAAAACCCTCGGTCCCTCTGCCTTCACGCATGGAGGTTATCGAGTGCCTCCTGAGGAAGGAGGGATATTTGTAGAAGACGGCAACAGGGATGTCAGGGTACCTGAAACGTTCATCAGCCGCAGTATACCAGGCAAAACGGGCTACCTTCACTAAGTGGTGCGTCTCGAAGGACATTAAGCCGTTGCAGGCCTCCATCCCGGAGATAGCGGACTTCCTGGTCTATCTCAGGGACAAGGTAAACATATCCATCCCAGCCATCAAAGGAGTTCGGGCTGCCCTGGGCCAAGTCTTCCTCCTGAAGGGCATCGACCTGGGTACCTCCAGACGTATCTCGATGCTCATCAAGAGTTTCGAGCTATCGTGCCCCCCTCAGGCTGTTAGGGTGCCCCAGTGCGATGTGGCTAGAGTTCTGAAGATGCTGTCAGAACCTCCCTTTGAACCCCTAAAGGACATTTTGGACAGAGAACTCACCCTCAAGACAGTTTTTCTGTTAGCGCTGGCATCAGCAAAACGGGTAGGGGAGATTCATGGACTGTCGTACAAGGTATCACACTCGAAGGTCTGGCGTGAAGCTACCTTCAGGTTCGCACCATCCTTCGTGGCCAAGACTCAGAATCCAGCAGTTTGGGACCCCAAGTTTGAAGGATTCTCAGTGCCTCCAATCCCTCGTTCGGACAACCCGAGGGACTTGCTTCTGTGCCCTGTCAGGGCGGTACGGAAGTACTTAGAGAGGACAGCCAGACTTTGACCCGAAATCAAGAGTCTGTTCGTCTCCTCGGGACTAGTAAAGAAGCCAGTCTCCAAGGATACAATCTCCTTCTGGCTACGGCAGGTGATCATGAGAGCCTACAGTAGTGCAGGTGTTCCTCTTCTGGGGAAGCCAGAGGGCTAAGTACTTCGTTGGCCTTTGAGAAGAACATAGCAGTGGGCCAAATCCTGAGGGCAGGTACATGGTCTAGTCAGTCAATCTTAACAGCTCACTACTTGAAGGATTGTTTGAGGAGGTCCCTGGACGGATTCTCTCTCGGTCCCGTCATTTTAGCGCTCCAAAAGATTTAAAGGTGTAGCCCCGGGAAAACTATGGGCAGTAAGTCCAAGAGACACAGGTTCCTTCCTTATCCCCCTTTTTCCCCTATTACCTTCCATGAAATGACCCTAAAATCCTTTAACTGCCATGGGATACACCGTCAGTGAAAGAATACGTCTCCAAGGATTTTTACAGAGGTGAGTTACTTAGACAATAAGCAGAACCTAGCCTCCTATCTAGGTTCCCTTTTTTCTCTCCTCATCACAGTCTCTGGGTTCTGAGGGACACTCCCACCTCCTAAGGTATAAGTCTCCTAAGAAAGTAGTTCGAGGTAAGTACTCCGTGTTAGAACAAATCACAAATTATAAGTAATTTGTATTTTTCCTAACAGTACTTACCTCGAACTACTTTCGGGTTATGGCCCGCCCATCCTACCCCAAGTGCCTTACAGGACTTAGTAGAAACCTATCTGTCAAAAACTTACTGGAGATCGAGACCTGAGCAAGCATGCTTTCTGACCCCGGGTCGCCTCATGGAGCACATTACTCCGCCAGAGGTTACCCCGCATAGAAAATGGGAGTAGGGTAAACTACACAAAATTCTGGTTGGTTGGGAGGAGATCCCAGATACTCCTAAGAAAGCTTTAGTCCATACATCACCACAAAATTATGAGAATCTACGATATGAAACACCATCTCCCAAGGGAAAAATTATGTTGCTTGAGAGCCCTTACTTTTACAAAAAAAAAGGGGGATATAAGGATCCAGGCTACTTTTTCAGTCTTCTGCCTTGCAGTCTAGACTTCTAAAGCCCTGTCCACAGTGATACCAGACCATAATAGTTATTAACCCTTTTACCCCCAATGGACGTACTAGTACGTTTCACAAAACTCATCCCTTTACCCCCATGGATGTACTGGTACATCCTTGTAAAAAAAACTTATTTAAATTTTTTTTTGCATATTTTTGATAACTTTATGAGAAATTTCAGGTATTTTCCAAAAGAATGAGACCAACCTGACCTCTCTATGACAAAAGTTAAGGCTGTTAGAGCAATTTAAAAAATATATATTGTGCTGGAAAAAAAAAACGCCTGGGGGTTATGGGTTGGAAAGTTCCAAATAGCCTGGGGGTAAAAGGGTTACGAATGAGGGTTAACGACGTCAGAAGCGGGAAAACCACAGAGAGATCTGGCATCATACAGACTTGCCAGATCCCTGCCTTTAGTTTCCCCGCTTCTGACAACATCAACCCTCTTTTTCACTAACTATTGTGGCCTGGTATCACTGTTTGCCCGTCGGGCATGCTCGATTGTGTGGACAAGGCTTAAAAGAACGGCTAGAGATGTGGAACTCAAGATTTAGCAGCAGATGGATCTAAATTAATTTGAAATTTGAGGCTACAAGACAAACTCGACTCTTAAAGACAGTGAACATTCAAAATTAACTGTAGACTCCAGTTTTAAAAGCTCTTGAACGTGAAACACACTTACCAAAAGAGAAGAACAGTGTGACATCCTACTCCTCACAACAGTTATTTGAATCTCAGTGTTTTCCCGCTGCAAGATTACTAGCAAATCCAACAGACGTTTAAACACAATAAACAATTATCGCAACCTGGAAAGTGGATATGTCTTGATCTCACCGATGCGATGCAAAACTTTTAATGTGAACATTAAGTGATTATAGATGTAAATTTTACCTGCTCACCTTATTTTGGTTGTTTTGTAAAGAAATACTTTTCTTATAAATTTTTTTCATTTGTTAATGAAATGTTAGCGCATTTTTTCTAAGAAAGCTCTTTAAAAACATATATTCAACTCTAATTCCTTTTCAATTTATGAAAAAAATACTGCAGTCTGAACCCGTGATCAGGAAAATAAAAAGTCAACATTGACAGTTTGTGAACTTGAATGAGCTAAGTGACTGTAAAGGGAAATTTAACCAACTGTATTCTTGATACAGGTATGAAAAATTAATGTTTAGCAGATTTGAGCATCATTCATATCATGTGATCTATAAAGAGGTCTCTTACCAAATTGCATTTTTTTTTTTGCTTGTAAGAAAATGAATTTGTATAAAATTATATTTTTAGTTTTATATTTCTACCTGGAATAATATAATTAATAAGGAAATTATTTAAGCATATGATAATCAGGTAAGAACAATGAATTAGATATTTGCATACTGGCAAATAGTATAATTATTTATTTTATATAAAAAAATACAGTGCAAGGGTCAATAATATATAAACCCTTTGAATTTTGAAATTCCCTTTGTTCAAAACTTCTCAGATATGACCATCAGTTCCACATTGTTACATCAGATTCTTTCTTCACTGTACTCAAATATTTGTTTTTCATAAAATAATGCTAGTTTTGCTATCATTTATAGTTAAACCATCCCCAATAGATTGTATATCTTATTGCCATGTTATCTTGGTGTCAAATTACAGTAGTTTATTCCTTTTACTTTTACAGATGATGTGATTAACATTTTAAACTTGCAAAATAAAGGAAAAAATGTGCTTTGATAAATGATTTATCTGTGATCTTACAATCATTTTTTTTTATTTTCAGAGTACATTAAATCCAAATGCTGCCGAATTTGTTCCAGGGCAGAGCACGGGTGGATCTTCAAACCCACCAAATCTCATCGCTAAAGTTAATAATCAGGAGGAACGTTCATGAGTTTGATTGTGAACTTCATTTCTTGTCTTGATAAAAAAATTACTGAAAAGCAGATTTTTCATGTTTTTATTTTATTTGCTCTAGTATCAGGGTTCCTTGTAATTGTGAATTATCCTCGGTGAACTTTGCACCGTTTTAAAATTGATTGTTTATATGTTGATTAATCTTTTAGGAGTATAGTTTTGGTTATAGAATATGAACAAGAGGTAGATATTGGCGTTGGGTAACTTAAACCATCAAATTTTGTGTGAAAATAAATTGTTTCACTAAGTAAAATCTGTAAAGGAGTGAAGTGTAGTTTCAAGCTAATTTGAGGGATAGTTCCACAAACGAAGGAACAGTTGCTGCAGTATATCTACAAGTTCATGGTGATAGTTAGTGTGACAAATGGTAGGCTTTTCGAGTATAGGAAAAATTCTTTAAAAATATTCATATGGTTAGATTTTTTAGATGATTCTAGATACAGTTTTCATATTGGGGCTTTGGCAGTATATTACCATGAACATATAATTAAATTTTACCCAGAGTGCAAAAATGCTACTAAGGCTTATTAAGTTTTTTTGTCAAAGATATAGCAATGCTAGAATAATTAGGTTTCCTAGATTTTCTTTTTGAGCATCAAAAAGATATTATCACCTCAGGAAACATCATCATGATGATTCTTAAAGCTTTTAATTTTGTCATTCATATTCAGATAGCAAACTATTAGTACGTGTTATACTACACTTCATGCTAATGGAACATTTATACGTATGAGTGAACGTTGTCAGTTTGTGTGGTTGTACAAAGTTTAAATGTGGAGGTTGTGAATATTTTCATAAAAGGAGTTATAGTTTATTGCCTTACCAATTCTATTTATTTCTATGTATCGCTCCTGATGATCATATTGCTTCCGTCTCAAAGCTTGGCTCATGCGGATGTTACCCCCCAATAATAAAAATTAACTTTTCCTCAACGAAGTTACCCGCAAAAATAAAAATTCCTGTTTTCCGCCTTTAAATAAGGTATCCCTCTAGCCTATATTAAGGAAATTTAGTGACTATAATGGCAATTAGCATGGCATGGATAGGCCACAGCTGCTTTTTGTCAAATTGATATTGGTAAGTCAATTGGTTACTCTGCTCTTGGTTGTGAAACTGTTAATAGTCTCTACAAGGAGCAGTTGTAGATTGTAAGGATTCCGCTTTGGCAGAAATTCTAGCTGAAAGGCCAACAAGACTCATAGACCTTATAGGGAAACACAGCGACTGGCTTTCCTAACATCTCCCTGTAAGAGGAAGGCTTTCCGACTTATCAGTTTTGGGAAAACCTCCAGCACAAACTGGGGGTACTCTCAGTGGTCAGCGAGTGCTATCAAAAACCTCGGGTCTCCAAATCCTCCCTTTTCCAAAAAAACCGATACCTTTTCTAATACAGCAAAGGTCAAGGTTTTAAAAACATATAATCCATCTCGGGGATTATACTATAGGTTATTCCTCGTCCCCAAAACTTCAGGAGGTTATAGTGTACTGTTCTCACCTAGTTTTCTGTGGAAACCCTCTTGACAGTGCTTGGGTAGTAAAGGAATGAGATTGGATGCTTTTGATAAACCTAACTGATGGTTATTTTCACATCCCTAATCTAAAAAGTTCGAGGAAATTTCTTCGTTTGAAAGCAGCTCGAAAGTTCACCAGTTCAAGTGCCTGTGGTTTGTCTCCAAAATGGATAAGGTTTCTGGGCGTTGGGTGCTTTTGTATCTATGATGTCTGGCTATTTTTGAATTTTCAGATTAAGATCTCGCAGCTGAGATTTCTCCTATTGGAATCAGAGTGGGCTAAACACTGATGATCTTATCCATTTTGCCTACATTCAGAGCCAAGAATGATTTCAAGACAGTTTGCTGCAATTCCTTAAAATTCCCTCTTTGGAAATGATGTCAAGAGGTACATTAGGGAATAGATTTCTTTCTCTGGTGAGACTTTTTAAGTATTATTTGCCTAAGGCTGCAGACATTAGGATTAAAATTCAAAATTTTTGTGGGATGTTTTTTGAATCATCCTAGTGTCCTAAAAGGCCATGTCCTTTCTGGTTTAAATATCTTTAGTCACAGGCTCACTCAGATGAAGCACTTGAAGGTTGGGGTTCATGATAGCAGGAGTGCAGCTTGATAAGTTATTGTAGGAATCTCTTTCTGAAAATTGTTTTAGGAACTGCTCACTGGTGTGACAAATTGGGATTCGCTGAACATATCTTAAAGAATTCTTGTTCAAGATTGCTGGGATTTAGGTGCTGTAGCAGCTGCTGGTTAAGTGGGCTAATTAAATTAGTTTACTTAGTTTTTATTGATTGGATTAATTTGAGAGTTTTTATTGATTGGATTAATTTGAGGTTTAATTTTCCATTTGGAATACACAGTATTAGGTAAGGTTTATAGGCAAGTAATGAAGAGGTATTTAGAAAGACTTTTGGTATGGCAGTACAGTACTACCCTAAGAGGTAAATCTGACTAATAAAATTATTTGATACTTCAAATTTCCCATCTTTTTTTCAGTGACTCATCTCCATCAAAGTGTGATAGTCTGCAAAATAAACATTAGGGGAGATTCCCAGAGATGGAATTTTGATAAAAAAAATTTTCAGTATCAAATGATGTTTATATTCATGCCCACCCTCCTACTCTATAACGTTTACAACGCTTCCTCAAGGGTAAAATCACTGGCCACACCTCGACTTGTACTTACTGCTTAGTCTGTACAATGTTTTCCTCCCCATTGACAAATCATATCCAGAAAATAGGATATTAGCTTTGACTTAGAAACAAAGATAAAAGCGGGTCATTGGCAATACAGTAATCCCTCGCTTTATTGTGTTTGCCTTTCACTTCCTCGGTACATCGCAGATTTTAACATATGTAAATCTATAGCACCTTTGTGAGGGCAGATTTTAATATTTTCATATTTTAATTAAAAATATTAATTTTTGGGCATATAAAACCTAAAATATATAAAAATTAAGAATTATAAAAAAGATTTTCAGCTACCAAACAAAACACCCGTATTTAGTCGATTGTCTCCATCCTGGCTAGAGGCATATGCCTATTGAAAGGGAGTAAACAGGAAATACAAAGTTCTAGTGGGTAACATCCGTATAAGCCAAGCTTCGAAAATGAAGCAATTTGATGATCAAGCAAGTATAGAAATATCAAATTATATCAAAATTCCATTTTTGTGTATTTCACTATCCTGGCTATTTGAAGTTCATTTGAAATTATAATATTTAGCGATGACTTCCATTTCAATGAATCTTTTAAATGTCTTCGATATGCCAGTCTAGTTTTTTAATGTGAAACTTTAAAGTTTTATATCCACGATCCTTTTCAGCAGGGATGCAGTCGAAAACTATATTGTTATGTTTTCAAAGGAATAGAGAAAAAGGAATTTAGGTTTAGGGGAGTAACAAAAAGATTATACTTTCTTGCTTTTCAAGTACAGTCATTTTTTTTTTTTAGGGTAAAGTATTTTTCTTAGGACTTCAATTGGCAATTTCTAAATTACGTTCCCTTATGCCCGAAAGGGCTGCGGTGATCTCACCGTTCTTGTTTTAGTACAGTACTGTACATGTAAATATATCTTTTAAATTCTTTTTCATGATCCTTTGTTTATCCAAAGAAGCTAAATAATCATAAAACAAAAGCAGATTATAAGAACAAAGACCTCAATAGGCAATGCCTGAATAGGTTCTTAAAGTGAATACTGATATTCAGTGCATGAACAATGAATCATTCATAAGAATAAATCAGGTCTTTCATTCTTTGGGAGCTCAAGTCATTCATGTGTCTTCTACAACCCATATAAATTAAGGATATTAGAACAGATACTACAAAAGAGCCACTTGTCGATGATCATAGAGTTTAGATGTTTTGTGGAGTAATGATGAAAGAAACAACCCTTGCTCTATGTAGATGACAAAAAATGACATTTTGTAAATTAATACTTTTGACAATTTTGAAAATTCAAAGTACTCCAAGTTAAAAAAAATTTCTTCCTTTTAATTATTTCAATATTTTTTAACTTTAGTTATTTTCATCTTGACTGATGTTTATTTGGTAATGACCTTGGTAAGTTATTGTTTGGCTTTGGAATATTATGTTGTGAGTTTTTTTATATGTACAGCAATAGGCTGTGGTTCTTCAAGAGATGTGATAATCCTTTTAGATATAAAAGTATTAATATTCATATGGATGTAAAGTTATGAATGAAATTAAAGTATACCACATGACTTACTCATAATTTCCAGATTGTAAGCCAGATCATCATCATTGTTAGCGTGCTTGCCAGTATTAATGAGAAATAAAAGATTGAAAGATATTTAATGTGGTTAACTATGATCATGGATTGCCATTACTCTAATTTTAGGGCGGAGAGATCTTTCTCTAAGAGAAAGTAGGTCTCGCTGCCTAATTAATAGCTAAAGATGAGCAATGGTAGTTATTTTGACAAATATTTATGCAGTTAAGCATGGAAGGGAGCTTCTGAAATACACTTAAATATTTTCATACGGTACTGTCAAATGTAATCGGGAGAAAATAAATTATAGCCGGTTTAATGTCTTTATCTAAAGATAAGGGGGAATTGTGTATAGCCAATGGACAGAAAGCAATGTTAGTTTCATTTTTTTTGAGCGATATGTGGATAACTGTTTAAATATGCTCCATCCCTCAAGTTCATCCTATTCCCATATTGTAGGCTGAAAGATGAGAGTAATGATGAAGATGAGAGTAATGATGATTGTATTGTATGAGAATGCTGCCAGTCGTCAAGGTGCAAGTCTATTTCAGTATTTCTTTTTACTGTGCAGGTAATTTCATTCTTGCATTGCTAGTAACCAAATTCTTTGAATCTTTCCCAAAAAAAAGGTTGCCTTGGGTGCTGTTTGCTGCATCTTTTCTAAAAATCAAAATCTATCTTTTCCTCTTGCGTAATTTTATAGTCATTAATATTGTAATGATATTTTGTAGATCATCTGGAATAGAGTACTATTTGAAATGGAATTATAACTTTAGGAAATCTTTAGTATTTTATTTGTTCTAAACCTTTCTAAGCTTAAAGCCCATGATTGGTACCTATCGCTTAACAAAGTACCTTTGTGAAATATGGTCTTTGGTTTCATGGTGCAATTTATCCAAGAATAATTTAAAAAAAAAAAAACTAAATTTTATCAAAATTTATTTTCATGGATCTTACCTGTAGGTGACGTTGCATATATATCAACGAATCACGATTAATATTTTCACATTTAACCCCCGGGGAGACTGAATAGATTTATCCATAACATAACCTGTATTCTGAAGAAAATAAACCAAAGTACTGTCTTCAGAAAGACAGAAATCATTGATTCAACAAGGAAAAGGATTTATGAAATATAAGAGATTATTTCTGAACCTCCTTGATGTTCATATTGCTGTTTCCCTAGAAGCCAGTATTCTGAAGAAAATAAACCAAAGTACTGTATTCAGAAAGACAGAAATCATTGATGCAACAAGGAAAAGGATTTATGAAATATAGAGACTGTTTCTGAACCTCCTTGATGTTGATATTGCTGTTTCCCTAGAAGCTTGGCTTAATTAACCTTTACCCGTAAAATTTTAAACTAACCCCTTTCTTCCTTTTAGTAAACACATGCACTTGTTAAAGGAACGAAAATTCTATCAGAAAGTGGTAACTGATGCACAATCCTCTTTGTCTTCTTCAGTTACATTAGTTGCCGTTACTCGACTGGCAAGACCTCCTTCAGATTATTTGCTCAACACTGCACATTAAGAGGTCTTCTGGTTTTCTAAGCAATTATTACGAGAAATGTGCATGGGAATTGTTTCTGGAAGTCAGTTATCAGAATTCCCTTAGTATATCACAGGGACAATACTATGATTTAAATTATAATTTGAAAAGACATTTATTCATATGCAGATACAAACTTTTTTGTCATTTACATGGCTTTCTTTTTCTCTGACCAAACAAAAGAAAAGGGGTGCTTATCTGGTAACTATAATTTGTTAGTAGCAACTCTGCTGGTGAGTATATTTATGCTCTGCTGTGAGACAAGCTTCACTCTTCTCCTGGCCGTTGTGTTAAGAAGCTGCACTCTTGTTGCTCTACTATCATACAACGCTCCACACTGGATTACCCTTACAGTGCTTTCTGTGACCTTTTGCCTAATAATTTGTGTTGCTCGTGTTATGTGGACTTGCCCCGCCCGTGATGGTCACCTTTGCAACACCTTCGCGAGTCGGGTCGAGTTGAATCCCCTCTGCCCTTCAGGTAGTGGTAAATAATGTTCCATTGAATCTCCATGCGAGTGTTGTAGGGAGTTGCCATCCTCCCAGTGGGACCCAGTAGGAGAAATATCGCAAGAAATTGGCAAAAAGGGATCGCTCCCCTTCCTTGTCTTCCGGTGGCAGTAAGAAACGTAGATTCTTTCAGCAACACATGATATTCCCCACTCCATTCCTTCTTTTCCCAAGCCCTCAGGGACTCCGATAACAGGATGACAGCCATGATTTACTTTTTTTTTCTATTGCCCCATGGAACAAATGATCACAAGTCACTCTCCGAGACTGATCCCCTGGCTACAGCCTCTGCACTTCCAGTGCATGATTCAGTCCCAGTGTCTTTGGTGCTTGATTCTAACATATACAGATTTCCTTGGCCTCCCACTTGTGTTTAAGTAGTGCACTCTTTAGGG
Organism: Palaemon carinicauda; assembly: GCF_036898095.1. Taxonomy (NCBI): domain Eukaryota; kingdom Metazoa; phylum Arthropoda; class Malacostraca; order Decapoda; family Palaemonidae; genus Palaemon; species Palaemon carinicauda. The sequence goes on along the minus strand of NC_090764.1, from coordinate 67,317,960 downwards.
TCGAGTTATTATGGGATATGACTGCTTTTTGTGGCTTCGTCCGTGAAAGCGTCGAAAGTCTCCCTCGTTTCCTTGCGAGAACAATATACTGTCGAGTCGAGAGTGCCATTTCCCGATGTACCGAGGTGGCCCTGTTGGAAGATCCCTATCTTTTACCACTCGTTCATATGGGTCTGGCTTGCCTCTTATGCCCCAGTTGTCCGCGGTATTGCTCTCCTCACAAGGATTCTCCGGGCTCGTGCCAAAATTCTCCCACTTAAGTTGACGTTGTTTGGACATCTTTGGTAGTGTCCACAGCTCCATCTTCTGTTGAACCGTACAGGTAGTCATTGATTTACCTCCAGAATAGGGACAGAAACAGGTCATAACTTGATCTGGACACATGTTGAAATTAAAATGTTTAGTTTCTGTAGATTATTATGTTGTGTCATGATGATTTAATCATCTTGGTCACATTTATCAATATTTTCTTGTATATAATTATTTCATTTTCTTGGTTTATAGGATATCATATGCTTTATCAAAGCATTTTGGTATTCTATTTTTCAATTTTGGGGAGCATTGTATAATTATCATCCACTTACTTTTGGTTGTAATCAGCTGATCTTGAGCTCCCTCTACTGTCTCAAGAAAATGTGGTGGGGTAGAGACATAAATACAACTCACACTCCTTTCCCCATGGTGAAGAGAGAGAATGAGAGGGGCTGCTTCCATTACCCCTTCTAGAATCCAGTCTAGATCCCAAGTCATGATCTCCCATACCTATTACAAATAGGTATGATATTCTATCTGGAGAAGATGAAACTTCAAAAAATTTATATATATTAACGATTAATGTCGGGTTCACCATCCTCCTCGACAAATAAATAGGAAGGTTGCAAAGAAAAAATTTTCAAAGAATATCAGAGACTCTCATCAATACCAAAAACTGATAGGAAAACTTCTAAGGAGTCTTCCAAAACTTAATCTTTATTATCTCCTTAATAACAGTTTTTTAAGGTCTGTGGGCTTAGTATGAAGAACTAAAGCTCCTATTTCATGACCACTCACCTGTAGTAGCGTGTCTACAAGAAACAATGCTATATGTTTTTGTTTCGTGCCTTAGCAAATACATTAATTACAGAACACCATGTAATCCTCAGGAAAGAAGCCATGGGGGAAGTCGTGTAGTTCGCCGTGACATTCCCCAAAAACATTTAAATCTAGCAGTACAAATAGAACTTAGTAGGAAATATAATATAAATTCATAAAATTTTCCCCCTAATGACAGTATTTCCTATAAACCAACTTCCTCAACCATTTCTTCTGGGTGATACCAACAGCAGATATCCATAATGGGGATTGATTGATTGATTTAAAGTTTTCAGGCATCCTGACATCTAAGGTCATTGACACCGGTAACATTTAATTTATGTATACAAAAATAAAAAATAAAATGAAATAAAATAAAAAATAAAAGAGTATTCAATTAAAATCACAAAAGTTGAATGTCATAAAAGTGAAATATTTTTCAGAAGACCTGCTTCTGAAATAAATCTAAAAATTCCACTTGCATGGTAGGACACATCATTTCCAAGAATCTTGGCAAGGATGAACCTGCCACCCTCACCTCGAGCCTCAAACAAATATCTATTCCATAAGTTGTTATAATTGGGGCATTCGGTCAACAAATGCCTTACTGTTAGAGGTACTAAACAGTCGTCACAATACGGTGGGTGTTGGCCCTTCAGCAGAAACTCGTGTGTCAACCAAGTGTGACCAATAGGGAGACGACAAAGAGACTTCTCCCATTTTCGGGGCATCATATTATACCTCCAAGGAGATATGTCATTTGTTACCTCTCGCATTTTATTGCCATCTAGGCTATCCCATTGCTGTTGCCATTTTTTGCAAACCAATTTCCTGATGTCTGGTAAGAAATCATTACAGCTAATGGGATACCTTCTTGGCAGCAACTCGGATGCAGCCTTCTTAGCCAGTGAATCTGCCTTCTCATTCCCAGACACACCTACATGTGCTGGAACCCAACAAAATTGAACTGTTGTACCTCTCCGTCCAATAATAAAAAGCCATTCTAAAATCTTTAAAACTAGAGGGTTATTAGAATTAAAAACTTCTATAGCTTGAAGGACACTCCTTGCATCACTAAAAATTGTAAAATTACCCTCCTTCTCCAACGCTATTTTCTCAATAGCGGTTAATATGCCATACAGTTCGGCAGTAAATATGGAAGCGGTCAGAGGAAGTGCACTTCTACAATTAAAACCATTACTATGTACTCCAAATCCAACGCCAGAATCAGATTTGGATCCATCAGTATAGATAAAAGTTGATCCTCTATGTTCTTTAACATGTTCATTAAAAAGAGGCCTGGCTTCTAGGTCTGACATATTCTTCTTACCTCCAATAAAATATTTACTAAAAGATATCTCTGGTAACTTCCATGGAGGCATTGATGATACCTTGAATGGAAGTACCTTATTTCTAATTATATCCAGATTAATAATCGTTTCACCCGAAAGCCATAAGGTTGAGGAGATTTTGGGTGCAACTCAAAGTATGATGCGTGTCTTACAAGGCTTGCAGTCTGAAAGGCTAGAGTTAGGGAGTCTTTGCAATCTAAACCAATACCGAATAATGGAAGACATTCGGTAAAGGTCTAGAGGTAACTCTCCAGCATCAACAAGGAGACTTGGGATAGGCGAGGTTTTAAAAGCTCCAGTAGACAATCTAATACCTGCATGATGTATCGAGTCTAATATTTTTAACCAGCTTGGGGTGGCTGAAGAATATATTTCACATCCATAACTAATTTTGGAAAAAATCAAGGCCTTGTATAATTTAAAATAGTATTGCGGTCTGCCCCCTATGATGTATGGGACAATACTTTTAAGATATTCAGAGCTTCAACACATTTAGCTTTTAATGCTTTTAAGTGAGAAACCCATGTAAGCCTACAATCAAAAATCAAACCTAAAAATTTAGCTTCTCTTGCACATCTTATCCGTTGACCTTAAATGTATATATCTGGGTCTGGATGTACTCCCCGGATACGACAAAAATGGACAATGGTAGTTTTACTTGTCGGGAACTTAAATCCATTCATGTCAGCCCACTGGATAATTTTATCAATAGAGAGTTGGATTTTTCTCTCAACCATTGCCATTCTAGTGCCAGCAAATGATATTGAGAGATCATCCACAAATAATGTTGAGAGAGCATCCTGGGGAATGGCTGAGGATATCCCATTAATTGTTAGTGCAAAAAGGGTTACACTCGGCACACTACCCTGAGGAACTCCTCCTTCTTGGCACTTACTCTCTGATAGTTTCCCCAACTCTCACTTGAAAAACTCTACGTGAAAGAAATGCCTGAATAAATAGTGGCAGCTCTCCTCTCAATCCCAATTCATGTGGTATCATATGCCTTTTCAAGGTCAAAAAATACTGTCACATGGTGCTGTTTGGAAGCAAAGGCTTCACAAATAGAAGACTCAAGTCGTATCAACACATCAGTTGTTGAGTGCATTTTTCTGAATCCACATTGAATCGGTGATAAAATACCCTTCTTTTCAAGGTACCACATCAGCCTTGCATTGACCATCTTCTCCATGATTTTACATAAACACGAAGTCAATGCAATAGGTCGATAGCTTGCTGCTAAAAACTTGTCCTTACCAGGTTTTAAAAAGGCTAAAATAATGGCTAGTTCCCAAACACTTGGGTAACTATGATCATGCCATATTCTATTAATAATACTTAAAATAAATAACTTTGTATTAAAATGTACATGTTTAACCATTGCATATGGAATTCCATCGGATCCAGGAGCCGTATCGTTGCAAGTAGCGAGAGCGGAATCAAGTTCTCTTTCAGTAAAAGGAAAATTATACGATTCTTCCCTTCCTGTTGCAAAATTTAAAATTTTCTTTTCTTTAATGCTCCTGTACTGGTGACCAGGAGCTGCTACACTCTTGCACGATACATTTGAAAAAAGGTCAGCCAGGGCATTGCTAACTTCATTTCCTTCAGTCACAAACTGACCATTCACTTTCAAAACTGGTGGTGGGTTCGGAGTAAATTTGCCTGCAATTTTTTTTATTTTCCTCCATACAGAAGATGGTGGTGTTCTATTAACGGAGGAAACAAAAGCCACCCAAGATTGGCGTCTAGCTTCTTTCATGTCACGACGGAACTGTGCTCTACACTTTTTGTATGATATCAAATTTTCATCAGTACGGCATCTACGCAATCTAGTCAGAGATTTTCTGGTGGCTCTGTGCAAGGCTGTTAATTATGAGGACCACCATGGGACTGGTCGTCTTTTGAATAGTCCTGTGGTTTTGGGAATCAAAATGATTCCTGCTGTATGAAGAGTTCCATTCAGTAGGTCTATGGCATCATCAATACTTTCAAACTGTTCTGCTCTCCCTTCGATTTCACTTAGCTCAGAAAATTTAACCCAGTCTGCCTTGTCTAGATTCCAACGTGGCGATCTTTGCAAAGGCGGATCCTTGTTGGTGTTTATAATGATTGGTGCATGATCACTAGTATGCCAATCATCTAATGTCCTCCAATCAAAATCAAGAAGGCAGTTAGAGCTTGCAACTGAAAGGTCAATGCATGACAAAATACCTGTCTGTACATGGAAGTGCGTGGGCTCTCCTGTATTAAGGAGCCCCACATCCTCATTCTCCACAATTGATGAGATAATATTGCCCCTTGTGTTGGCCAAAACATCACCCCATAAAGGATGTATACCATTCATATCTCCCAGTAAGGGAAAAGGTTGAGGGAGTTGTTGAATGACTTCTGCTAAATCATCATATAAAATATTATCATTTGGAGGTAAGTACAGAGAGCATATTGTATATTTTCTCCCTATATCAATTTGTACAACAACTGCCTGCAGGGTTGTACGTATAGACATGGGTATTTGGGGAACATCTCGACGAATGTACATGAGACTTCCGCCATGGCTCCCTGCTTGTTGATTATATGGTGTTCTATAGCTAACATACTCTCGAGGACTAGGAGTGTTAGAATCAAGCATACTTTCCTGTAGACATACAATTATGGGGGAATGCTCATGAATTAGGAGCTTAAGTTCTTCATATTTCGCCCTCAAACCCTGACAGTTCCATTGCAAAATGGAGGAGAAAACTATGGATTACTTTTGGAAGACATCTTGTATGAGGTCTTCCCATTAGCAGTTTTTAATTTAACATTATTACCAGTAGGTTTCTTCAGAGGTGGTCTTGTTATGTTGGGTTTTACATTTGTGTTTTTCTTTGTATTCTTTTTATCTATTTGTTTAGGTGGATGGTGGACCTCAACTTGAATTTCTGATTTATTCAGTTCATCTTCTGGTTCATTAGAAACATCAACAGACAAAACATCAAATTTATTTGATGTCATAACCTTAACGTTTCTAATGGAGGGTGGAGAGAGATGGAGGTCTCTCTCTTTTACGATTAATAGATGGTGGGATTCGAGGTTTTTGCACCTTTCCCACAACAGGTGCATCAGGTAAGTTAGTCTTAAGTGGAACCTCCATCAGATCAGGCAAGGACATGGCCTGAGAGAGGTTTGTATTATTTTTTGCAATGGCGGCTGAAGGCTGTACAGCAATGGGCAATGACCTAGTGTTAATACACCGTGGTAAAGCCTCAGGAGGTAATATGGTTACCTCGTTATTTGACATTTTTTCAGATAGTATACTATTTTTTTAGCTATTGGCAGTACTAGGTTGGTTTGATTTTAATGCCTTAGCATATGTATTTGATTTATTTAATAGTCTTTTGGCATGGGTCACACTTATATGTTTAAAGTTTGATTTGTTGAGGGCAGCTTCCTCCAACTTATATAGCTCGCAGCTCTTGTCTGTGGATTTGTGATTCAAGCTGCAATTTAAACACCTGGCTCCAAGTGCACACTCTTCATGTTAAGATTTGGAGCAAGTACCACACATCTGATTTTTGCAAAATCTATAACAATTAAAGCATTGCAATGGCTTCTGCTTGAAGGGTCTTACTTTAATCCTTTCGTTCTCGATAATAATACGAAAAGGTACATCAGCATCCTGGAACGTAAGGATTATCATTGATGTACCAGGGACTTTATGAACTTTCCATACATTTAATGGACACATGGCCAGGATCTCCTCTGTAAAATCATATACAGTAGATCTCTGTTAAAAACTACGCCCTTCTGTAGCTAAAATTTAGGTGGGGTTTGACATCTAACTTAATGTCATTACTTATTTTCATATTGGACAATATTACCGACTGTGTACTGGATTTGGCATGGATAAGGAAACTATTTTTTCCGAAACGAGATATATCGCCTGGTGCAATAGTTCCTACTTTTTTCTGAATCAATCTGCATATTTTAAAATAATTCCCTGTAACCCCCTTTGATTCAGCTATAAGCCACATCGGTGGTTTTGGATTTCTCTGGGAGGGCATAACCAAATCTGCGTCTTTTTCCAACCAATCGGCAGGCCTGTACACATCCAAATCTTTTGGTACTTTATCGCAGAGAGCAGCCGCGACATTCAAGTTATTAATTTTAATAATATTCAAGTTACTTATTGCACTAAATGCTTCGTCATAACTACTATAAGATATCCATGAATCCCAAGTTTCAGCTTCAAGTTTCATCCTTATTTCTTTTATGCATCCATAGCATTCAAATGCTTTACATAGATCATCATAATTTGTCTCTATTAAAATTTGTGTAACATGGAGGATTCGAAGTTTCCTCGTGTTACCCAAATTACTCTATTTAGAAATATCAGTAGAATGGTCCTTTCCCGTTTCGAGGTCATCAACAGAGCTTTCCCTTATCACATTAGCAGAGGTCGTCAACAGTGCCGGGGGAGAGTCAGCGTATCCAGGGGATGGGGGTTCGTTCCTTAAAGAATCCATTAGACGAAAGAGAGAGAAAAGGGCAAGTTTGATGTACCTGCTCGAGAATGTTAGGCCATCACATGTCGGAAAGGAAATTTGCACTCTCCACTATCGGCACAATGAGAGTATACTTCCCAGATGGTCCACTCCATACCCTACCCGAAGGATAGCATCAAAACAGATATAGAGGCACAGGTGTAAGCTGAACCCGCCTGTTAGGACTGAGACCAAGAAATTATGGAATCATCCTCCCATATCTATAATGACGGGCTTCCGGCCAAAAGCCGAGAGTCCTACCCCAAGCATTGGATCCCCCTGGATTCCAAAGACCCAACACTTGAGAATAGTTCTGCCAAAAAGGTCCAAACCATCTTTGGGATGGCTGAAATCATCCAATACTCTCACATATAGCTTTGAATGCAAACACCTCCCAACCGTGATACCTCCTCCCACTCATCAAAGCAGGCAGCAATAAAGGATGTATGAACATCCCCGCCGGGGCTACAATGGATGTAAAAACATCCAAGCCATAGAAGAAAAAAGAAAAAATAATAAATATATATGTACATAATATATACACATATAATGAGGGAAATTTTTCTCATAGAGTTTGGAAAGCAAGACTAAAGAAAGTTTATGAAATTAGGATAAGGTCGAAGTAATATTGAGAAAAAGAAAAAGGTGAAAGAGAAATTTAGATTCGAACTGGGGGAGCAATTTCCCCAAGTTCGAGAGCCCTCTTGCCCGTCACCAAGTTTCAGCACGGGAATGAAATGCCGTGCTGAAGCTCAATGACTTCATCAAGGCATTCTCTCATTAAGAGGGCCATAATGGGGAGACATCTTGGCGAACTCAAAGGGCAATCTGTTAGCATCACTAATAGAAAATGATGATGCGATTCTAAACACCTGTGAGCCCACTCACATATAAAACCAGACAGGTACTTAGTTGTGCATTGATCTTTTAATAGCAAGCCCTTACTGTCTGGCTGACTTTCAGTGGAGAAAATTGGATGAATAGTATACTGTACATGTGATCATGCACCAATATTAATTAAAACTAACAATGGTCCACCTGAATACAGATCACGTCGATGATGCTTGGATAAAGCTGGCTGGCAAAAAATTTAAAAACTGAGTGAAGTAAAAGGTTATGCAGATGAATTCGAAAATAATGATGCCATGATTTACTAAATGGAATGCTTCACACAGCTGGAATGCATTCCATTCCAAAAACACCAGGTCTGTTCTGTCGACCAGTGCTGGTAACCAGAAATTCTGGTGTTATGCAGATCTACAAGAATTGCGTTAACATGGTGCCGCAGCAATCACACTGAAGAGAATATTGCACTTACAAGAAATGCAGAGCACAACTTCGAAAAGCAATCAAAGCAGCTCGACGACAGTCATGGTCATCATTTTTTTCTATGGTGAATAAAAGAACCCCACTTTTTGCCGTATGGAAGTAAGTTCATAAGATCTCTGGCAAATATACTCTAAATCCTTCACCAGTGTTAAAAATTAATGATCAGTAACTAACACCAAAAACAGATTCTCCCCCCAAGTAGAGAAAGATTATATATGGTTAATTGGAGACTGGTAAAGGACCAAGGGGAGCAATATCAGCCTCAAAAAGAGGATAAAAGGTCAGTTCCCATGCAGGTGCCAATGCACAGAAGATAGAAGAAGTGGTCAGTAAAACTGTAACAGAGAACAAGACGACCACTATTATTATAAAGGCAGCTGAAAATGACTTATCCCTAAGTAAGGATACTGCTGGCCAAATAGAACCTTTGGTTAAAAAGCTAGAAAAAGCTGTTGAACAGGCTAGAAACAAGACCAACAATACTATAGTTATAGGTACTCTCCCAAGACTCAATGTCAGCCACTTCACCCACAGTAAGGCCATAGGGATAAACGAAAGGCTGAAGTCTACATGCCAGAAAAAGAAGGATTTTGATGAAGGAAAAATCTATTTTTTGGGTGAGATAACCATGTTGTCCTGATGGAAATTCCTTCTGGCAACTTCTACAGTATAATATTTCTGTGATTGATATTACAAGAGAATTACCGTCCGGTATCACAGGGTTCCAACCCCCGGAAACAACTATCCGAAGATATCGTGTATAATCAGGGACGTATCCAAAGATAACCATAGATATCTGCACTCCAAACACACCTTTCCCAGTCTAGTCCACTAAGGGGTAGGATAAGTAAGGAGCCGTTACACATCCTATCACCTTCCAGTGCTCCAATACGGTCCCGCTTCCATTCCACGACGCAGCTGCGCTACTGTGAAATAGAAGCCTCCAACGAGCAAAGGGGGGGGGAGGGGGACTTAAAGTAGGATACAACAGGTGGGCCATCAGGAACGGCATAGTTATCGCACCCAAAAATAGATTTTTCCTTTGTCAAAATCCCTTTTTTTTGGACTCGAGCCATGTCGTCCTGATGGAAGTGTACCAGAGCATTATGTATACTCGGTGCGAGGCTTCCCTATGGGAAAACCTGCCATAATGGGTGCTCACCACCTATATGATGAAATATAATCATAAATTTCTACCTGGAAAAGAATCCAACAGACAGGATTTGGTAAATATGGCAATGTTCTAAGAGGAAGGATATGTGACCCGCTATCAACCATCCCTTTGGTGAAGAACACTCCCCTAAAAAGATGTGAAGAACACATTACCAATACCATGAGTGTAGTGAGTAACCATGGAGGAAGAAATACTAATCTTTAAAAAGATTCTTAGTGTGCAGTGTTGGTAGAAATTCCCATAGTATGCTAAGTTTAATTCTACTACCAGGAATTAAGTCTAGCAATAAAAAGCATCAAATAGTATACAATTATTATTAGACAATCTAATTGAGCAAGTTTCAACACAGTTTATATGAAGAGCATTTGATCTACAATGTACCCCAAATTATATCTAATAAAATTCTTTACCTAATCAAGCATGAGGGGAGAGAATTTGTTATATCCTAGACTCCTTTAAGAAGGAGATCTTGAGATAAAAATTTTTTGCTGTACATGGCTAAATTCCATTAAATTAAACTAAGTCCTAAAATACGAACAATATGGCTATAAAGGTACACCTATAAAATTCAGAGAAATTAAATTAAATCCTGAAATTTAAATTGTTCCAACACGGAGACTTACCTCGAACTACTTTCTTAGGAGTACCTGGAATCTCCTTTTAACCGACCAGAGTTTTGTGTAGTTTACCCTACTTCCGTTTTCTGTGAGGACCACCTCAGGCGGAAGGATATGTGCCCTGAGGCTAGTCCCGAGCCAGGTTGCGTGTTAGCTTGGGTCTCGACCCTCAGTAAGTTCTCTGGTCGCGTCGTGATACCATCTCGATCCTCTCCTTTCTCCGTGCGACCCTTTGTGTCCCCGACACGCGTGTCCCACGTGGTATCCCTGTACTTTCCCTTGTGTTCTTGCGTGTTCGCTTGATTACCTTGTGCTTTTCCAAGTGTATTCCTTATCCTTTCCCTGCGTTCCTGTGTCTTACGGTGTTGTGATATTGCATCATGGAGCATGCCCGCTGTTGTCCTGGGCCTAGAGCCGGGAAGTCGTGTGAAGCGTTTTTGTCCAAGCCGGAGGCTGACCCGCATTCCCTTTGCTCTTCGTGTAGGGGTAGTGTGTGCTCTCCGTCGGACACGTGTCTGGAGTGTGTGTCGTGGAGTGAAGTCCAGTGGGTTTGTTTTAGTACGAAGAAGAAGTCCTCTAAGCGATCTCCCAGGAAGGCAAGCACCTCTTCGCCCTTGACGTCGCCAGGAGGGAAGTCTGACGGTGTTTCTCTCCCATCTTCCCCTACCCAGAGTAGGGGACGAGGTAAGTCCGTTGCGGGGAAGAAGCCGATGGCTCTTCCCCAGGAGTCTAGTCTTCGAGATATTGGGGTTGCTGATTCTTTGCAGGCAAGTGGGGGGGCCTGGAGGTGTTCTTAGTGGGGGTCTTAGAGACTCAGCCCTTGTGCTTAGGGAGCACGTCTCGTCAGATGACCCCATGTGGAGTAAAAATGTTCCTGTTTCTTCGCCCGCGTCATTTGCTTGCATTTCAGGTACTTCCGCAGCTGATGGCACCCAAGATAAAGAAGCCTCTCTGGTAGCGGATCCCTTCGGCTGGGGACCCCCGAGGACTCCATGTAGGTCCCCGTTGAGGATGGAAGAAGGCCTTGGTTCCTGGTTACCCAACGTAGAGCGACCGAACTCTCACCCAGCTCCTCTTTCGGCGGTTCCTGACGTGTTTCTGCAACCTTCGACTTCCGGAACCCAGCAAATCACGAAGCCGTCTATTCCCCATGCGCCTGCCCCTCGATCGTGTTATGAAGAGTCGTCAGTCTTCAGCGGCATGTTCATTGTTCTCTTCGGAGGGAGAAACGAAGAGGCGCCGCCGCCGGAAGAGGGATAGATCCAGGAGAAGACGTTCCCATTCGAGGTCGCGTTCTAGGTCGAGGCATGGGAGAAGGCGTTCCAGGTCTCCGAGGAAGAAATGCAGGAGTAGGAGGTCTCCCAAAGAAGAATGGGTCCTTGTCCCCCGCAGGAAGCTCGTGGACTTCGCTGCAATCCCGAGCTCTGCGAGTTGGCGTTCCAGAGACAGCTCCCCAAGGAGGTACTCTTCCAGCCACAGGTTTGACCCTCGGAAGGACGAGAACGCAAGTACCTCTCCGGACAGGCGTAAGGCCGCAAAACAGCCGACTCAACCCACCCAGCGGAGGGAGTCACCTTTTCGGACGAGCAGCCTCGTTGAGTCAGCTAAATTGGCTCTCACCTTGGATAAACAGGGATGGCTTCCTCCGTCGGGCAAGCCCACGGAAGCCTCACCCTCATTGTCGAAGGACAATCTAAGGACGGAAGCTCCCGCCGTCACGGCAGTGCCTGTCCGAGGACCGCGGCCTAGTGCGGAGGTGCCCGTCGGGACAGCGGCTCAGCGCCTCAGCGCCAGACGGAGGACACGGAGAGTTCTCCAACCGAGGATTCGGCTTATAGAAGGGTTATAGGCCTCATACGGAGGCATCACAGGATCGAGGAACCTGTTCCCACAGACGAGGATGCCTGGTGATCCAGCCTCAATCGACTAATGGAGGCCCCCGTACAGCAGAAACCCTCCTTAGCGCTACCTGTGGCCAGGGACGTGGTTCTGGGGCGTGCACTTGTAGACAAGGTTGTGGTGGGCAATGCTGAAGCCCCAAAATCCCAAAGTGCCTCCAAATTACTCCAGAGTCTAAGGTCCCAGAGTAAATATTATGTGCCGGAAGGGCAGCGACCGGGAGCCTGCAGGATGGAGGCCTCCCTTGAAGTGTTAGGACAGGGTGCCCTGGAGGACAGAGCCTCTTCAGCCCCGATTTGTTTCTCCCAGTCAGAGGCGATGATGATGGAGGAGATGTCTAAAGACCTGGTCAACGTCTCCTCCTGGTTGGACTGGTGGGCCTCAACTCTAGTGGGTATCCAGGCCCCCTACGACTTGTCAGTTCCATCAAACCAAGCTCTCCTGAAGGAACTAATCATCTCCGGAGGTAGGACGCTGATGTTTTTGATGTTCCAGTCTCTTGCTTTTTCGGCCAACTGGGTCCTTAGGAGAAGGGATACGGTTCTGAGCAAGCTATCCAGGAGAATCCCAGACAGGGAAGTGAGGGCTTTGAGGAGCCTGCCCGTGTGGGGTGACTCTCTTTTTCCCCTGAAGTAAACAGAAGAGATCATGGAGAAGCTCATGAGGAGGAAGGAAGTGAGCATTCCCAGACCTCAGCCCATGAGGAGACCTGCTTAAAGGAGACCTACGTCGGATGGACCCTCTACTTCTCGAGCCTCTCCTAGCCATACAAGGAGAGACGCCCCATCTACCTCTTGGGCTCAACCACCGCAGCCCCCCCCTAGAGGAGCTCTGACATCAACCACCGCAGCCCCCCCGTAGAGGAGCTCCGACAGCACCAGCCTCATTTAGAACTTCCCACTCAGCATCCAGGAGAGGGCCATCAGGTCGATCCTCCAGAAGGAGATAGTGGGAGAGGCCCCCTACTCCTGCCTAAGCCTCATGTTGGGGGATGCCTCAGACATTTTTGGCAAGCATGGAAAGACCACGGTGCGGAACCCTGGACAGTAACGGTGTTGAAGGAGGGTTACAGACTACCATTCCTGACAGAACTGCCTCCTCTGATTCCAGCCAGTCAGGTGGAGAAAGCGACGGGAGGTTGGAGACCAGTCATAGATCTGTCAGCCCTCAACAAGTTTGTGTGCAAGACCAACTTCAAGATGGACACCCCGAAGTCGGTCCTGCAGTCCCTGAGGGAAGGGGAATTCATGATGTCCATCGACCTCAAGGACGCGTATTTTCAAATCACTATCCACCCCTCAAGCAGGAAGTTTCTCCGGGTGAAGTGGGGTACCCAGATCCTGCAGTTCAAGACCCTTTGCTTCGGATTGTCAACAGCGCCCCAGGTATTCACGAGGATCTTCACGACAGTCTCCGTGTGGGCTCACGAACTGGGTATTTGCCTCATTCGCTACTTGGACGACTGGTTGCTTCTTTCTTCCTCAGAGGTAGTTTTGAAGGATCAAGGCTCGAAACTAATACAGTTCTGCAAAGTTCTGGGTATCACTATCAACCTGGAGAAGTCGCATCTGTCTCCCTCCACCAGGATGACTTACTTGGGGATAGTGCTGGACTCCCGCCTAGTGAGAGCCTTTCCGTCAGAGAAGAGGTTGAAAAACCTGGACCAGGTCCTCTGGCCCTTCCTATCAGGACAACCCAGGAGAGCCAAGGACTGGCAGAGGTTGATAGGTCATCTAGTATCATTGGATAAACTGGTCCCCCAAGGGAGGCTCAAACTCAGGAGCATACAATGGAACCTAAAGGGGTTCTGGAACCAGGTAGTCTCCCCCTACAAGGTAATTCCCATTCTTCCAGAGAAAAAACAATCCCTGGAATGGTGGCAGGATCAAACGAATACCCTCAAAGGGGATGCCCTTTGCAGCCAAGCCCCCTGAGATGCTTCTCTTCACGGACGCCTCCAAGGAGGGGTGGGGAGCACACCTTCTCGACAAGTCAGCAAGAGGTTCTTGGACGAAGAAGAAAAAGCACAGCACATCGTCCTAGAGATGAAGGCAATCCGAAAAGCGTGCCTACAGTTCGTAGATCTTCTAAGGGTTAACACAGTGGCGTTGATGTGCGACAACGCCACTGTAGTAGCGTACATAAAGAAACACGGAGGACTCAAGTCGAAGGAGTTGTGCGATCTCACGGAGATCCTTGATTGGGCTGAGTCAGAACAGATTGGGATTTCAGCAAGGTTCATTCCAGGGAAAAGGAATGTCCTAGCCAACGGGCTCAGCAGGATAGGCCAGGTAGTGGGTACTGAGTGGTCTCTTCACCCAGAAGTAGCCAGGATCATCATTCAAAAATGGGATTCGCCGGTGATGGATCTCTTCGGAACCAGACTGAATGCACAACTCCCCGTATTCTGTTATCCTGTCCCAGACCCAAAGGCGGCATTGGAGGACGCCTTTCAACACAAATGGGACAATCTCGACGTGTACACTTTTCCTCCCTTCGCATTGATTAGGCAAGTGCTCAACAGGGTAAGGACAACTCACAACCTAAGGATGACCTTGGTAGCCCCCTGGTGGCCGGAGAGAGAGAGTGGTTCGCGGATCTAAGAGACTTAGCGTGTCTTCCCCCGACAGACCAGACCTTCTGAAGCAGCCACACCTCCAAAGGTTCCACGACAATCCTCGATCTTTTCGCCTTCACGCTTGGAGATTATCGAGTGTCTCCTGAGGAAGGAAGGATATTCAGCAGGAACGGCTGAGAGGATGTCGCGCTATCTGAGGCGTTCTTCGGCAGCGGTCTACCAGGCAAAATGGACCACTTTCACGAAATGGTGTTCCTCCAGAAACATAAAGCCTCTAAAAGCTTCGGTTCCGGACATTGCGGATTTCCTCGTACACATCAGAGACGTGGTGGGCATGTCAATACCAGCCATCAAGGGAGTCCTTGCAGCCTTAGGCCAAGTTTTCCTCCTGAAGGGCATTGCTCTGGGTTCCTCAAGGCATATCTCTATGCTCATCAGGAGTTTTGAACAAGCATGCCCTCCGCAAACCTCCAGGGTGCCACAGTGGGATGTGGCAAGAGTTCTGAAGATGCTAAGTGAACCACCGTTCGAACCCTTGAAGGACATAGTGGACAGGGATTTCACTCTCAAGACGGTCTTCTTGTTGGCTTGATGCCATGCAAGCTCTTGACGCTCGGTGCCAAGTGACTTTCAGCACAATAACACTCGCGATTCAGACGCTCGGAACTATGCCGATCGCGTCTAGAACGGTAGATCATCAAACAAGAGAAACCAAGAAGTTGCACAAAGTTACAAACATCCTCTCAAACTTACAGCAGCGTTAGTAGCTAGCCTTGCTGAACGCTCAATGACCGACGCTGTGTTGTTGGTGAGCGCCACCATGCTCAGCTGCTTGGAACGCGCCATCAAGCTCAGCCGCCTGGTGCGTGCTATCACGTTCAACTGCCTGGCGCTTGTTGCGCGCCTGAAAGGCAGACGCTCGCGCTTGGCCATTTAATGTTAGAAAAAATTTTTATCTCGCCTTACCTACGGCGAGGGCGAGCGTTCTGGGAATCGTCAACAGAAAACGCTCGAGGGGACTTCTGCTCGGGTCTTACAAGACGGTAGGCGCAACGCTACGCCTCTCGCTTCCCTTCGCCGCTCGACATTACTTCTCCCATGGGTCCGGGAGCTTGAAAGAGGTCTAAGGCTAGGATAACGACAGGTCCGAACAGAAGCACCCTCCACTGTATTGAATAAAATTCACTGCACTAATTTAGCACTAAAAATTTGCATTTTTAACCCTTTGGTAAAAAACCAAAAGTATACACGCCCGTAGAGGATCTTACTATTCTGTCAAGGGCTTGAATGGGAATGCAATAGTAACTGAATCCCATATAAAATGTAACAAAATATTTTATATAAATTATTAAAATATTAAATGAATAGATATAGTAATAAAGAATATATCTATATATTTAAACCAACCCTTATTATTAAGGGTTTTCCAATAAAAGACGAAGTAACATTTAACAATTGAAACATTTATAAATATTATACAAAAAAATTTAGTAAACAACGATACAAAGATTCGTGAGACTATATCGATTGTCATGAATACTACTTCGTATAAAAATTAACTGAACGCTAATTTTCTTTAATCTTTGTAAACAGATTAGCTACAGAAAAAATACTAAAAGAACCAATAAAATTGGAAAATGACATACTGTATTCCTTTTATCTAATACAACTTAAACCTTTAGTTTTTAAAGAAAAATTTACTTTTCATAAATATCGATACAAAGAGTAATGCTGTAACGATAGACCGAGGACTGCGTTGCATAAATAAACTGAACGCTAGATAATCTTTAAAACAGATCGAAGATTATCCAAAGAATGCATGCCAAAAGGACAAAAATTTTCTGAAAATAACAATCCTTCTATTTTATATAACTAAATACTTTGTAAAATAGTATTAACTTATCAATCTTTGTAGAAAAACAAAGAAAATCCAAGTCATACTCAAGCTTACGTCATATGACTGTGACGTCATCGATGAGGTGAGATGTTTACCTATCGCAATAATGCTTTCGTTAGTTAAAAATAGGTTGAAAAGTTTTTAATCCTACCTTTTAAGCTATAACATAGCGATAAAATATCAAACAAATATAAAACCCGTATGAAAGAGTACATCACCTATATACTGCTAAAATCCACGTTAAACACTAGTAAATTCCTTTCTGTGTTGCCAGTATGGCCGGACAGAAGAATAAAGCTATTGCTATATAACCAGCAGGTAAGTTTAAATGTTTAAAAACCCTTGTTTGCACTCGCTTGCTTTGGACCCATTGCTCATTCACGTAATTCTGTACTAATTAACACAAAAAACACTTAAAATGCAAACACTACGGCTGATGCTCAGAGATAACTTTACGCGATGGAGATCCGACGGGAAAGAGCGAGCGATGCTGTGCTTGTGAGCAGCCTCTCGGCCACCTAGCGGCCACATAGGGAACCGTCTCGTATCCTCATATCTCATATTTGTCTATTACCTCGGGGCAAAAATTTGCTTTAAACTTTCCTCGTAACTCAAGTTTCTTGTATGTTGGGACAGTCTTATGTCGAGGTATTACTCTACATCCTTTGTGAATGAAGGGATGTCTGTAGGTTCTCTAAGGGGTAATAATGATCACTCACTTCTCTTTACGAGCACGTGTGCGCCCGTGAAGTAGCGCACGCAGCTGGTCAAGTGATCAGACCTTTGGCGGCAGTAAGAGCTTGTAGGCAGGTGGGATTAGAGCATGTGCATCAAAGCGAAACTCCACTGTCCCAAAGGAAATGATCGTTCGGCACAGCAGACACTCGCTAAAATACTAAACTAACAGAAAGTTTGTGAGATGTCTTGTGTGCTGCTGAAGCAGGGGGCATGTGCTCAAGTGGATACTAGTAAGGCAAGGAGGATTGTCTATAAAAGCATACAGTACTCGCGATAAGAGAAAATCAGCCGGCGCTTCCCTCGAAGGGATAAATGCCCGAGGATGGGCCCCGGATAACCCATCTCAAGAGGCTCGCAGAGACTGGTTGTGCCTTGGAGGCACGGAAAAGAGGGGCTGTTACTACAGGGAGTCAGCAGCCACAATCACTGAAGTGCTTCGAAGAGCTCTGCTCCAAAGGGCTAAGGCGAGGTACTAACTAATCAGGTAATCACCTCTGAGGTACTCAAGGGAGATCCCACTCAAGTAAGGAAGCCCTCTCACCTTGGCGAGGAGGGAGACCTGCCTCCTGAGTGAGGAAAATCCAAGTTCTTCCTGCTGAGTAAATTCAACATGCTGCAGCCTGGCAAGCACTCCAAGGAGAATGTGCCCACAACTCCTTTATGCAATAAGTTGCGGAAGGCACTTACGCGAAGGGCCCCGAGACCTCCTGGAAGGAGCACCACTCCAGAGGCTAGAAGGTGAGGTTGGAGACCAAGCCCCAGTAGGGGAGGGATGGAGAAGCTTTTCTCCTGCTGAGCCTCTTCAGTAGTTAAGCACTCCAAGCTGGCTCAGCAAGCTCACTCAACCCAGAGAGATTGTAAACCTTGCAGGAAATCCAAGGAGAAACTGTCAGCAACTCCTCAGGAGGTGAGGCATTGTGGAGGTTGCCTCTGCAAGGAGCAAGAGACCTTCTGGAGGGACTGCTACTCCAAAGGATCGAGGGGAAAGGACGAGGCTAGGCCCCTGTGGAGGTAGGATGGAGATTTTTCTCCTGCTGAGCAAGCTCAGCCAGCATGCTCACCCTGGAGCAATTGCAGGCCTGGCAGGACTCCAAGGAAGGCCTGTCAGCAACCCCTCCAGAGGAAAGAAGTTGCGGAGGATGGTTCAGCTAGGGGAACGAGACCTCCTGGAGAAAACACCACTCCGGTGGCTCAGGGGGAAGGCCGTATCCAACCCCTATAGAGGCATATGTGCAATCCCGCTGTACCCAATGCTGCAGCCCCTCCAAGATAAGTCTTGGGGGAGGGGGGGGAGGGGGGAGGGGCTGAAACCCAAAGGAAGGCCAGAGCTGATGCACACAACGGGAGAGACTCCCCAGCAATCGTGGGCCCTGCTGCTTCGCTAGGGGAATCGGCTGTATCCTCCAAAACTAAGGGTTATCCGGGGTCAAACGATCGACACTCCTGCTCGTTTGTCCTCTAAAGAAGACAGAATGCTGCAGAATCCGCATGGGGGGGAGAGAGCACCAGAGAAAAGAGTTGGGATTTCTTTGCCTTTGAGAAGACCCTAAGGGAGAAGAATTACTTTTAGACTTCTGTCACCTACCGAGCTGCTCACTTGAGAATAATTTTATTTACAGCCTGTTTAATTAGGACACTTCACTAAGCCAATAACAAAAGTGGATCAATATACTAAGCGAGTGAGTGAGTGGGGTGGCTGGTCTAACCACTCCAAACTAGTGGCAGGTCGTTTACCTGGTGTAAAAAGTTTACGGCTAGTTTCCAACTGCACCAAAACAAAACCATAATAAAGAGTGAAAGGTTTGTATTTGTTTAGGAAAAAAT
Source organism: Palaemon carinicauda (assembly GCF_036898095.1). Lineage (NCBI taxonomy): Eukaryota > Metazoa > Arthropoda > Malacostraca > Decapoda > Palaemonidae > Palaemon > Palaemon carinicauda. Next base: position 67,298,958 of record NC_090764.1, on the reverse strand, counting down.
TCTAATTTTTAGCCAGGCTGTGAGAACATGGAAGGAGACACCTGTCTCTAACCACAGCCGAGATCAAAGTGAAGAAGGTACGAGTGAATGAGTGTATGCTTTGCCCTGCTACCACAGGTAACAACTGGAATGGTTGTTGAAACCTCATTTCTATGTTTTATAGCCGTATGCCAGCTTGTGCTGTTATCTTCTATGTAAAGAATGCAAAGTTTGTAATTTGTGTAGGAACAAATATACTTCAGTTAATTCAAACCATTTCTAAATATGAGGGATGTTTTCTGTACCACTATGAGATCCCATATAAGGTAACCATACACTAGCTTAATCTTACAATGTCGCCCTCACAATAGCATTAACAGAAACCTTTGAAAGTTTATTAATACAAAAAATTATCTGGGCAAGACACTACAATACTAATTCACAAAATGATCTCACTTTCCCTCATACATGGCTACCACTAAAATCAATAAAAATAATCAATTAATGCTTGGATCTAAGGTTCCACAACCACACAAGACAAAACACCACAGTTTAATCTATCCCTGCACTGGTAACACTACAAAATGACAAACTTATAACAGAGTTTTTACTTTTCCTAACATACAAACCCGAATTCTTTACTATAGGAGATATTCTAGCGCGAGCTGGAAAATACGGCAGAAAAACCTTAACAAGGTCGTTAACGACAAGGCCGGTAGTTATCCACCTGTTAGGGGTGGGGGACTGCCGGCTGGTAGCTACTGAATACCTTCAATCGGATTCTAGCTAGGACTATCTTAGGGGGCAGTGACGGAGGGAAGATTTGAGTAAAGAATTCGGGTTTGTACGTTAGGAAAAATACAAACTGTTATAAGTTTGTCATTTGTTGCTACACTAAATACAAACCCTCATTCTTTACTATAGGAGATTTAGTCTTGAGGTCAGGGTGGACGAAGGGTTCCCTATTCCTAGGGAAGATAGTCCTCAGACAAGACTTTTCTTTGTAGATCCCCAAAATCTTAGCACGACTGAAGGTTTGTAATTACGTGGAAACAAATGTTTCAGTATGAAGAGGGTCGGGAACAATGACTTGGACCCTTTCATACATAAGATTCCCCTGACCTTGAAAAGGGGAATTCTCGTGACTACGAGTATAACTTATACCCTGTGAGAGGAGTCAGATAAGTTTCCTACCTTATTTCCATTGGTGAGTCCAGGTGAAACTGGTTACAGACTAGGATACCCAGATGGGAGAAAGAAGAAAGGAGCAGAAGATAGATCGATGTTCTTCTAAAACCTAGTGTAACGCAGAATCCTTGACCAATGGCTACTGTCCCCTAAAAGGGCGCAAAGGTAGATACAGCACCCGTTGCCCTGCCACAATAGGCCCTATAGAAAAGGTGTTTAGAGACCTATGTGTCACATCAGTTAAATAGTGAGAGGTGAATGTAGATTGGCGCTTCCAGACTCCAGCTCTTAAGACTTGGGAGACTGAAAAATTCTTCTTAAATGCCAGAGAGGCAGCCACTCCCCTAACTTGATGGGCTTTGGGTTGAGCTGCCTCTGGGTCTCCGTGAATGGCTCTCGCAATAACTTTGAGCCAGAAAGAGATGGTATTGCGAGAGATTCTCTTCTTTACCTTATTGGTACTGAGGAAGAGATGACTGAGGCGTGGTCTGAAAGGTCTGGTGTGCTTCAGGTATTTCCTTAGCACCCTGACTGGGCACAGAAGCAATTGGTCAGTATCCTGTGTTACCCTATTTAGGCTGGAAAATTGAAATTCTCTAAACCTCTCATCGGCTGATGAAGGATTCTGAGTTTTGGCCACAAGGCCTGGCACGAAGTTGACCGAGACTTCCCCCCATCCTCTAGAATGGGTGACTTCGTAGGATAGACCATGAAGTTCACCAACCCTTTTTGCCGAGGCCAGAGCTACTAGGAAGACATTCTTAAGGGTTAAGAAGTAGTCAGAGGCCCTATTTAAGGGCTCATAGGGGGGTCCCTTCAAGGAACGTATGACCAGGGACACATCCCAAGGTGGTGGTCTAATCTCCACTGGGGGGCAAGATCTCTCAAAACCTCGAATCAACAAGGTGATATCTTCTGAGGTGGAAAGGTCAACTCCTCTCAGTCTACAGATGAGGCTCAAGGGTGAACGATAGCCCTTAATTGCTGAGACTGATAGGAGTTTCTCCTCCCTGAGGTACACCAGGAAGTCTGCCACTCATGGAAGAGAGGGATTGAGTGGAGACACGTCTCGCCCTCTACACCAAGCTGCAAACACACTCCATTTTGCTTGGTAGAGGTTTGTGGAAGATTGGCGCAGGTGCCTGGACATGTGTTCAGCCACCTTTCCTGAAAAGCCTCTGCTTCTGAGGAGAGACTGGACAGCCTCCAGGTGTGAAGCTTCAGGAAGTGGATTCTCCCGTGGGGGATACCACTGTATGGCTGCGTCAACAGACGGGGTTCTGGAGGTAGAAACCTCGGCACTTGAACCAGCAGGGAAAGGAGGTCTGCGTACCACTCTCAGCTTGGCCACGCCAGAGCTATTAGTGTTAGTTTGCAGTTCTGGGAGGTCCTGAGTTTGTTGATCACCCTTCTGAGCAGGCAAAAGGGTGGAAAGGCATATGCTTCCAGGTTGTCCCAGGAGTGTTGAAGGGCGTCCTGGATCGCTGCCTGATGGTCTGGAACTGGGGACCCATAGCGGGGAAGTTTCGCATTCAGAGAGGTGGCGAACAGGTCTATTGTCAGGAAACCCTATAAAGCTATTACTGTCTTCGCTACTCGAGGATCCAAAGACCATTCTCCACTCAGCACTTGGTGATGCCTGCTCAGTTGATCTGCCATGATGTTTCTCCGGCCCGGAATAAACCTGGCTGTGAGAGCAATGCTCTGACTTTCTGCCCACTGGCAAATCTGGACTGCTAGCAGACAGAGGTCTCTTGCCAGAGTACCCCCTTGCTTGTTGATGTACCAGAAGGCTGTGAAGTTGTCGCTCATCAGAACCACCTCTTGTCCTTGTAGATCTTCTACAAAGAATTTTAGGCCTTTCCAAGCTGCAAATAATTCCTGATGATTTATGTGGAGAGACCTCTCTACCGGAGACCAAACTCCTGATGCTAATTTCGGGCCTAGGTGGGAGCCCCATCCCCGTAGCGACGCGTCCGAAAAGAGTTTTAACTTCGGAGTGGGGCTTTGGAGGGGAATGCCCTTTTGGGTATTCTCTCTGGTCGACCACCAATGAAGCTCTTGTGACACCAGATTTGGAACCTTCACTGTCAAGAATGGAGAATCTGTCTTTTGAGACCAACGAGTCTTCAGATGCCATTGGAGACTTCTCATTCTCGACCTTCCATCTGGAATTAGTTTTTCCAGGGAGGAAAGATGGCCCAGAAGACACTGCCACGACTTGGCTGAAGGCGGAAGTGGAGATAAGAGATGGGCGATGGACTGATCCAGTCTCCGAAGCCTGTATTCCGACGGAAACACTCTCCCTACCTGGGTGTTGATGGACATACCCAGATAGTTTAAGACTTGGGTCGGAGTCAAACAAGACTTCTCTGCGTTTACAAGGATCCCCAGGTCCTTGCAAAGGCTCAGAAGTCTTCTCAGGTGATCCAGAGCTAGCTCCCTGGACGAGGCTAAGAGTAGCAAATTGTCCAGGTATCTTAGCAGATGAATTCCGTGCTTGTGAGCCCACGAAGATACGTGTTTGAAAATCTTCGTAAAGACCTGTGGGGCGGTCGAAAGGCCGAAGCACAGGACCTTGAACTCGATGATTCGACCCTGAACCAGAAAGCGCAGGAATTTCTTGGAAATATGCATCTTTCAAGTCCACAGATGCCATAAGTCTCCTGGACGCACCGCTTGGGTCACAGAGGCAGCTGTCTCCATTTTTAATGGAGTTTGCTTTACAAACTGGTTCAAGGTCGAAAGATCGATTACTGGTCTCCAAACTCCCGAGGCTTTCTCTACCAGAAAGAAGTGACTGAAAAACCCCCGGGGAAGCGTTGAAGACCTCTTGAATGGCATCTTTTAGAAGCATGCTCTGGATCTCCCGAGCTAGGGCTTGCTGTTTCCCAGGATCCCAAAGGATCTGGGAGGAAGAGATCGGGGGAGGAGTTAAAGGAGGAGGAGAGTCTATGAAGGGGATGCGGTACGTGCAACGAAGCACCTTGATGGTCCATTGCATGGCCCCTATAGCCTTCCACTTCCTCCAACTCCCCTGTAGGCAACCCCCTACGCACTGTGAGGGGGCAGCCGTGACCCTATTTCTGTCAAAGGTTCCTCCCTCTGCCTTTAGCCTTAGGTGGAGCTGACTTTCCTCTGCCGATAGGTTTGGGTGTATAATTGGGGCGGCTGAGGGTCTTGGCTGGCAGTGGAGTTGCGATTGTTGCTTTGGGTTGTGAAGCTGGCTGCTGTTGCATTTGGCGAAAGGAAGCAGCTTTTTTCATCGCGGTGTCCTGCGTCTCTTTCCTCCAAGTATCTAGGCCAGAGGAGACTGCCTGCTTAGAAAAGAGGAGAGGTTGCAGCAGATCAGAGTTCCTCAAATCAGACTTTTCAGTCTTACCAATGCTCCTATGAAGTCTGGAGACTACTGATTCCCTCCTTTGGAAAATCCAGTTGTCCCACATCATTGCAGCCGTGGCAGTTAGGAAGTCCATCGTTTTGGCCCCGGCAGCCAGGACTTCCTGTAGGGAGTGCATGGAGTTTTGGTTTGAAAGGTCTTCGTGACTTGCTAGGTAGCCTACTGTACCTGACCATGTGTCAAACCAGGATAATGCCTCCAGAAGGGACATCGACGCTGCTTCCATTGCCGAGGTTTCTGGCGGTGAAGGAGACTGGGAGAGAATAGTGTCTCTCTGCAGAGCAGCCAGGTGTGAGCCTTGCTGTGAGGGGATCCTGTGTCAAGAGGAAAAGGGTTAGCGTCTCTGACCTTGTAAAAACGCCTTTGCCTCAAAAAAGGAAAACGCAGAAGGTTATGGGATCCTTGAGACTTCAAGAAACCCGTTTCCCCCGAGATGGCCTGCGAGACCTTCCTCAGACAGCCTGCAGTGTGAATAGACCAGGGAAGTTAAATTCTGGTCTTAGGGTTTGGTGGAGCGTCGGTATGTTGAGGTGTCAGATGTAAATCTCCGAGGCCTGAGATATTACACATCGTTCTTAGAGCCCTCAGATAGGCGGACTCTAAATCTTTTGATGGTTGTTCTTCTGAGGAATCTTCCGGTCGCGCTAATTCCTCGCGAGGGGCGGCAATAGAAGCCCGAGTGTCTGAAGGTAACGGCGAAGTAGCATACTCCATTGTCAATATTCCAAGGGAAGGCTGGGCACTAGCCAATGGCGCCGCGCGCGCCTCATCTTGCCTGGAAGTTGATGGTTTAGGCGAAGGCGACCGAATTAACGGTACTGTCTCAATAAGAGGTTGCATTGATTGGCGGTCTGGCCTTTCTCCTCTGTTCTCAGCCAAAGAGAAGAAGGGTTGAACCCGAGTCTTCTTCTGAAGTTCTCGTGAAGCTCATATTCCGTAACTCGTTAGTAAGTACGAGAACGGGAGCTTTTCTGTCTGACCCGCGAGGGCGAGGTGAATGACCCCGTGCGGATATGTCCGGAGATTTGGGTGATCGGGAGGTTGAAGGACGGGAGCGCTCTCTCTCTGTTGATATGACGCGACGGCGAGAAGAAGTGTTCTTTCTCCCTTCCCTAGAGCGCTCTGAGCTCCTTACAATAAAATGTGAAGGGGAGGAATCGCGCTCAGAGTGCTCTCATTCCTTAGATTTAACATCGCCCCAACGGGAGCGCTTATTGCGATTACGAGAAATCTCTCGTGACGAAGAGCGCGAATGTATCGTAGAGCTCTTCTTCTTCTAGAGCCTAGATGATTCCTCGCGAGAGGAAGACGATCGCGAAGCAGAACGGTGACGCGAGGATGTATTCTTCTTATGTTTATGACGAGAAAGTTTGTCGCTTCTCGGCGAGACATTTCGTGAAGAGATAGAAGGCGAGGAAGAGCTAGAACGATGACGTCTCTTCCTATGTCTCCTCTCTCTCCAACGAAAATGTCTAGCGAGCTCTCCTTTTCCTCCTCTCTCTCCCTCCTATCCTCCGAGGATGACGAAGACGATGAAGAGGAGGAGGAGGAGAAAGGGAGGTATCATGATGATCGCACTTGTGACGTTTCATAAAAGCGCAAGCACGGAGCGAAGTAGGTTCTGCGGGAGCTGAAGTTCTTACATCTGCTGACACTTCAGCGGCCGCCGATTGGACTGATGGAATGTCAGCGGGGCCCGGAACTCCCAAAGGTTCCAAAACAGAAGGGACCGGAGGTAAAACTGTGCCCGCGAGGAACTGGTTCCACACTTCCACCGAAGGAGAACCAGGAAGTCCAAGGGCAGGCCATACCGCTCGTACGTTATCTGGAATAGAAGCGGTAATAGAATTATTTAAGATGATGGAAGAAACTGTCCCACTGGGAGGGGCAACTTGATCCGCCTGACCCGGGGGAATGGGAGTTAAGTCAATGGTGCCGCTTTTCCTTGACTTCCCCCCGGGAGGAAGGAGCCAAGGAAGAGTCTGAAGGAAGAGATCGAGAGGCCGAAGAGTAGGCCAGAGACTCCTTACCTTTCAACGGCAAACCTGGAGGTAACGAATCTTTCTTGGATTTCTTCTTCTTCCTCTTCATGAACTTAACCCACTGCGTTGGCAACCATTCTCTACATACTTGGCAGGGGGAGCCTTCAAAACACCTATGACCTCTACACGAAGGGCATAGGGAATGAGGATCCACCTCCGGTGGTGACATGAATGTGCCACAAGATTTCAGGGGAATCCCAGGACACTTCCTCATATTAGAGGACATCATATCTAATAAAGAAAGAAAAAGAAAAAGTTAATCAAAAGCAAACTAAAGAAAGGCTAGTCTGCCGGTCAAACAAAAGCAGGAGCAGCGGTGTTACCACTGCGACAGCTAGAATTCGATTGAAGGTATTCAGTAGCTACCGGCCGGCAGTCACCCACCCCTAACAGGTGGATAACTACCGGCCCGGTGGTTAACGACCTTGTTAAGGTTTTCCGCCGTATTTTCCAGCTTGCACTAGAATATCTCCTATAGTAAAGAATGAGGGTTTATATTTAGTGTAGCTTGTATGTCCCCTTATGTCCATATTTTGCTCGAAATATTGTTATTTGTATTAATGCCAACTGAAAGTTAGTCACAAAAATCTGATCACTTACCACCAGACCACATTTGCAGTGTCATTTGCAGTGTCATTTCCACTATCTTTACAAATGTGGCACCTCGAACATGGGATATTGCATTTCTTGGCCATGCCATTTTTTAAGCACAGTGCTGGCTCCAACTCTGTGTCTTGGCTCTTGATAAATCAACCCTTTAGGTTATTCATTCCAGTTAATGTGCATAAGGAGTGATGCCAGTCTGAAATAAAAAAAAATTTTTAAGACTGATTAGATGGGCAAATGAGAAGTTGAATAAAATCACTATTACATATACGAATAAGAAATAAAAAGAAATATTTATTGTTTTCTCAATTTTTTTCAAAAAGTAATTATAATTACAATAAAATGTACAAGACTGTCCTGTAAAATCGAGAGCACCCTTCTCCAACATGGTTTGGACTTCTTCCCTGAGGGCACACTCCTGTGCGGATCCATTCACACAGTACAGTAGTTTGATGGAATCGGCACACGAGTCAGTGGAGGGAGAGAGTGTGTGAATGGGATGCGATACCCTAAACGAATCACCTTAACCATCCAAGCTTTGGCTCCGTGGTGAAGCCATCTCTGCCAGCGGCTTTACAGGCATCCCCCCACAGGTGGACAAATGAGAGGACTGCCTGTACTTGTGGGAATGGCCTCGGCCAGATACCTTCCACGAAAGGACTTCTTATTGCGAAAGGGTTGCTTTGACCCCTTTTGACCCTGCTGTTCTGGGTTTCTAGCCCATTTTAGTAGCTGTTTTGGCTGAGGTTTCGGCTGTGGCCGTGAGGGGTAAGGTCTGGTGTCAAGACCTTCTGGATGAGGGAATCCTGGCTGAACTTCCTCCACCTCTCTACCATTCATTTGACATTCTCAGGATTGAACAAGGTATAACCCTCAAAAGGTGCATTCCATAGTCTCGCCCCTTCAGCCTGAGGGATATGTCTGTGGAACTTGACTATGATAGTATCTCAGTATCTCTCCTCTTCAGGATAATGTTAGACCAAAGATTCCCTACCTGATGGGAGAAAAACTCTATGGTCCGAGTGCCAGACAATAGGAAAGTCTCTAAAAACTTCCTGGAGGACTACCAAGACAGATCCTTAGACAGATTCAGTTGTCCTAAAGACCCCAACCGGAACTCAAGGCACGAAGTTCCCTGCATGGCGTACTTTGCCACCTTTTCCTGGCCGAAGATCTCGGAGGCTGAAATAAGAGAAAGTCCCGTGAGCTTCTCGAAGGGCGTAGACCTTCGAGAGTGCCTCTAAAACACATACAGAGGAGGTAAAAGCTTGGAGGATGAATTGGAGCGAAGCAAGGAGGTGAACCCAGTTGCCTGGGACACTGCCTTCAGTTTGGCCCTCCTCAACCCCTTTGACCATGGGTTTTTGAGTGCCGTAAAACTGGTCAAGGACCGTTTCCTTCCCATCTCTTGGGGCTACCGATGGGTGTGTTAGTTTCTTGATGGATCGGATGCAGGCTAAAACCTGCCAGAAGGCATGTTCAGACTCCTTCCTCCACATCCGAACTCTCAACCATAGGAGCCCGGAGTGGGTCGTAGTCAACGGGATAGACCGGAAACAGCAAAAATGCCAAGGAAGTGCTCGCTTCCGACTGCCTAGAAGGCAGCAAAGAATCAAGTCTTGCCGAGGATTCTGGGATGGTAAATAAATCCTTCAGCTCTCTGCTACGAGGCAGGATGGGAGTCAGCCTCCAGAGGGAACACGTTGCGCCCAGTCACAGGTTGTATCTCCTTAGGCACTATCTCGACTGGAGAGGGACGGAAGGAGTCCCCGTAGCAAGTCAACCTGTCTTCCTTGGGAGACAAAGGACGAATCCCTTTCCTCTTCTCCTTGGGTCTGGCCTGCAGCATCTTGAACTTTAAGGGGCTATCCTGGAGTTCTTGCACACACTTCCCGAGGTCTCCTGCGAAGGGAGAAAGCTTTCTCCCTGCCAGAAGGACCCGCCAGTGCGGAATCCTCTGAACTCCTCCTAGGATCGAGAGGAGAAGCAGCCCCCAGGACAAGAAGCGGCAACAAAGAAATCCTTGGAGTGCCTCCTAAGGACTGGGAGCGGGGAATGACCCCCATCACGGCCCGACGCATTACATTAAATAATGCTAGAAGCCATATGGGGTCGTGGGCTCCAGAAAAAGCAAGGGGAAGGTCCTTAAGAAGACACGGATCCCTGGGTTTAGGAACCTCAGCAGGTTTCTTAGCCCTCTTGCTTGTGGGAGCCTTCCCGGCAGGCCGTTACATGTGGGAGGCTTCCCGGCAGGCCGTTACATGTGGGAGGCTTCCCGGCAGGCAAGATCGGCATAGGCCTAACCTCATGGGTAGGGTCTGGGCATTGTCGCGTGAGAGAGAGACTTCTCTGGGGCGATGGAGGCCTTTGAGACTTGAGAGACTGATGGGTGTGTCCCCTTGCAGGAGGGTTACCCCGGGAGGAATGACCTACAGCCAAAAAAGGAGATGATACTTCGTCCGAGGACGAAGTGACCACCGGGGATAGGCGAGTTTGGTTCCGTGAGGATGGCAAACCGCGAGAACCCTCTCTTGATCGAGACGTAGAAACGTCAAGCACTGGAGCTTGTAAAGCGCTGCGCTGTAGTGGTTTGTGGACTGTGGCCAGATGTAGAACGCAGACTGCCAAGTGTCCGAATGCGAGCACACTCCAACGTTCGCCACACAAAACGGTAAAATGGTGGAACACCTAAAAATCTGGGTAACAGGTGAAGAGAAATGGGCACTGGGCACCACCCCTTGACTTTACACTGGGCAAGGGGACCCAGCTAGAACTGTAGTTGCTTATTATTATTCAGAGGTAAGCCATCTCACTTGCTACCGGCATGCATGGAATCCAATTTAAATAGCGGCAGCTCCATTTCAGGTTACTCAAGTACCAAACACTAGGAGAAAAAAAGGGAAACTAAATTAGTGGCTGAGAAGGAGACAGCTACAGCTTCTAGTTTATATGATAAATAAAAAAAAGTTTATTTCATTCCTGAGTGAAAAAAAAATTCAAATACAGTAGTATGATAATTCAGGTTATGCTTAAGCTATTTTGAGTAAAATTAATAGACTAAAACATTCAAAATACAAAGTGGAGTGAACATCTATGGTATAAGTAATTCCACAGTTCATTAGGGGTTCTATATCTTATTCCTTGTATGTTTTCAATAGAAATTATGAAATTATTGTAACAATAGCGAGAGCAAATGAAAAGGTACCCTTCCCTACCATGATGGCTATACTTCAATTACATGGATGCCATACCAGGTGTATGGGTCAAGAATCTTAGGATTTTATGTAGATAGCAGTAAAGCCACTTCTTTAACATCAAGGATACTACAGTACTCACAATTTATGCTGTAAACTAGGCCAAGTTGATGAGTACCAGTTCAATAAACATCATTAAGAAATGTCTAAATTGTTTCTCTGCATCATTATTGAGAATCTATTCATTGCTCGCTCACCCCTAAAGGGTGTCTGTATTAAAACTGGGGCGAGTGATACCACTACCAGAGGTCCCTTTCCAATTAGACTTCTCCCTCCTCAAAATCCCCCGTTACTATAAGGTGTCGTTCACTACAGCTACTGCCCCCCCCCCCCCCACCACTACTTAACCTCATCCCATCATCCCTTGTTAGCACCCATGAACGTTCGTTAGTTTTAGAATGAAAATTCTATATTAATAAATGTTAGATAGGTCAATTTATTTACAAATAACCCGATTATCTCCACTGACAAGGAGGGAACTGAAAGAATTTCAAATTTTTAGAAAAGGAGGTAACAACACATTAATTTGAGCGAGAAAATACTGAACCTAAATAATTCTCACCTGAAACAAGGTGGACTGTAAACAGAAAAGCCTAAGAAGAATTGAAGGTCAGTTCAAACAGTTATTGGCTGAACAATCACTCGTGAGAAGGACAAATTGTTGTCTGAAAACCCCTCTAGGAAGACACTAAAATGTCCAGGCCTATAGAATCATACCAACTAGGAGGCAAAAGCCACGAGGGAAAACTTACTACTCATTGCTAAAGGGAGGTTAGAAGTGCCAGATGACAGCCGAAAGGTAGCAAATGAGACTCCCGTGACAATCGAAGAAGACCATTTCTCGCCTACTCTTCCTCGCACGAGAATGAGACCCAGAAGCAAGCAACAAAAAATAAAAACACTGATGAAGGGCGTAACAAAATCTCACAAAGTGTGTGAGGAGGGGGAAAGGTGTAAAAGAGACTAACAGAAAGTTCAGCTTGTAGGGAAAAACTAAAATTTTCATAAATCCACAGATGACTGAAGACAAACAGTCAAGATTTAATCTCAAGTTTGACATTAAGAAAGGTCCTTTGTCTTGATAGGGGAAACCCCCACATACCTTAGAATGGAAGCAATCGCCAGGCCAGCCTTTTAACTCACTCCTCAAAGATGCCAGCCAGAAACAACTAACAAATGTCTAAACACTCCTGAGAATGACACAAGTGGAGGGAAAGGTATAGCCGGCGTCTCTGCATACCGAAGAGATATTAACTGTCTTGCTGGAACAGCATTAGTTGAAGAGAGGAACTTCACGCAGACCAGGGTAGCAAACACCAAATGGCAGACTACCTGTCGCTTCACAGAAGACTGTCAGATAGAAGGGACAGGTAGAAGGCTTCTTATGAGCATGAAGCGAGTGCCTTGACTGATCGAAACTTGCAGTGTTAAGTGACTTGAGTTATGGCAAACATCAGCCAAGGTTGCTAACACTGACCAAGAACATCTATCACCTAACTCCCGAAGGAGCTTTCGCCACGCGACATCAGGAGTCGGCATACAGTGATTCGCTTTACAACCCAAAGTTGTCAGCACAGGTCTCAACCTATCTTGATGCCAGATAAGGTGCTGTTGTCAAGAGAAAAATAGCACAGAAAGGGGACACCTCATTTCAGTCGAATGAGTCCCTGGACCAAGCTATAGTTTTCAGTGTTAGTAGATGAGGGAATGACACCCGTGACTTAAGTCGCCAACTCCGACCACAGACTACCTGTTGTCCGATTCATCAAGGCACTGTGCGAAGCGAAATGCACAAGGGGGCCTTCAAGTGCTCAACAGCCAAGAGAAGGAAGCACACCAACAGTGTATCAGGATCTGAATGGTCTCCAGGATGAACCTGTTGCTAAAGCCTTAAAGGCACCGAACAGAGGCACTAACGAATGCCGAAGCGCTCCTCAGAATGACCTTATAAGCAGAAGGAAAAGCCATAGTTGGCAACTCCGGCTCCCGAAGGAACCTGTTTTACTGGTTCAGTGTCAAGCAAAACAGGGGGAAACTTAACATAGCCCATGGTCGCCACCATCGACCTGAAGACTACCCATTTCCTCAAAGGAGAAGCCACTGTCAACAAGAAGCCACCTCCAACACTTGGAAACAGGAACGTTCCACCTGAGAACCACCTTTGTAGTTATGACTTGGAGGGTTCCTGGATCCTGGTCCCCATGGACACCCAGGACTGCCACCCAACAAAATGTCCCTGATAGAATGAATTTACATTCTAGACAAAAATTCACAAGAAACACCGAGGTGGACTAAAAAACAACAAGGGCGATTAAGCACATCGGCTACTTAAAAGACTGTTTCCCTGGCCCTAGCACACATATTAACCCTGTGCCCTGACAGACCTAACAGATCTGTTTGTCGTGTAGTCTTAAGGAAAAAGAATTATTGAGCCTATTCCACATAAAATGTCATTTCCACAGACTGAAGAACTTGTAAAATCAGGACAGGCTTCAATTTTTTAAATCCTTCGCACCAAGAAAAACTCAGTTCATGAAGTCTTTCGGATGTCTAGTGTGAGCTTGTTGTAAGACTAAGAGCTGTACATTGAAAGTTCTATAACCTAGAGTACATCTTTGCTCATCTTGAAACAATTTGTAACTTCTAGTGTCAACACAATTGTTGGCTGCACAATAGGCAGTAATTCTCTTAGATATTTGAATAACAGTCAGATGCTATAAAGATTGGAGATTCCAGGAAGCCTCATCTAACCAGAGAAGCCCATTTTGATGAAGGAAAAAAAAGGAACTACTGACCAGAGAGAAATTGTTAAAGCAGTAATTTAAAGTTCATACGGAAACATTCAAGTGCTGTGTGTCAATTGCATGGAAACATTCCAAGGCTGCTCCCAATAAGAAGTCAATTCAACATTTGCTTACTAAGAGAAAGAGCAGAAGACCAAAAGATCGCATCAGAACGTAGTTCCTTTGTCTTCAATGGGGCTGGCAAACCCTAATTTTTCCAATGTAAGAGAAAAGAACGGTAGGAGTATCCATTAAAATACTTACCGAATGTTCAAAGTCTGCGTGACTAAAGAACTGTCCCGTTTTCTTTTGTTTGATTGCCATCAGCTGATAACTATCTTCCTAAATGGATAAAATCAATGCACAAACTACGGCCCAGACAAAAGACTATGCAAAAATTTTTCAATAAAACCTAATACGAGAGGAGAAATACTGTAGATAAGTAAATGAAAGAAAAAACACACAGTCCCAATTTGGGATCGAACTCCTGTCATGCTACGCTAAGTTCCAATGTTTCTTACCATGAGAAAACAAGTGCTTCACACTAGCACGCCTGAATTCTTGCTGTTTACTCTAATACAAGCCGCATGCACAATTGTAATAGTGTATTCAAGAAAAGAGAAATATACAAATCAAAAGCAAAATTTATTTTCCCCAAAACAACCGAATTCTGAATCCCAGAGACAAGTTTAGGGAATCCTAATCGGCAAACCCAGAAGTAAGTGTAATCTTAGAGAGAGAGAGAGAGAGAGAGAGAGAGAGAGAGAGAGAGAGAGAGAGAGAGAGAGAGAGAGAGAGAGAGAGAGATTATATTATAGGAAAATGCTAAAACTCCTGAAAACTTCTCTCTCGGCTTGTGGACAAGACTCGGTTCAAGATAGAATGCAACATTAAATGCATGATTCTTGATTGATTGATTTAAAGTTTTCAGGCATCCTGACATCTAAGGTCATTGATGCCGGTAACATTTAATTTATATATACAAAAAATAAAAAATAAAATAAAATAAAAAATAAGAGAATTCAATTAAAATCATAAAAGTTGAATGTCATAAAAGTTAAATATTTTTCAGAAGACCTGCTTCTGAAATAAATCTAAAAATGCCACTTGCATGGTAGGACACATCATTTCCAAGAATCTTGGCAAGGATGAACCTGCCACCCTCACCTCGAGCCTCAAACAAATATCTATTCCGCAAGTTGTTATAATTGGGGCATTTGGTCAACAAATGCCTTACTGTTAGAGGTACTAAACAGTCGTCACAATACGGTTGCTGTTGGCCCTTCAGCAGAAACTCGTGTGTCAACCGAGTGTGACCAATACGGAGACGACAAAGAGACGTCTCCCATTTTCGGGGCATCGTATTATACCTCCAAGGAGATATGTCATTTGTTACCTCTCGCATTTTATTCCCATCTAGGCTATCCCATTGCTGTTGCCATTTATTGCAAACCAATTTCTTGATGTCGGGTAGGAAATCATTACAGGGAATGGGATACCTTCTTAGCAGCAACTCGGATGCAGCCTTCTTAGCCAGTGAATCTGCCTTCTCATTCCCAGACACACCTACATGTGCTGGAACCCAACAAAATTGAACTGTTATACCTCTCCGTCCAATAATAAAAAGCCATTCTAAAATCTTTAAAACTAGAGGGTTATTAGAATTAAAAACTTCTATAGCTTGAAGGACACGCCTTGCATCACTAAAAATTGTAAAATTACCCTCCTTCTCCAACACTATTTTCTCAATAGCGGTTAATATGCCATACAGTTCGGCAGTAAATATGGAAGCGGTCAGAGGAAGTGCACCTCTACAATTAAAACCATTACTATGTACTCCAAATCCAATGCCAGCATCAGATTTGGAGCCATCAGTATAGATAAAAGTTGATCCCCTATGTTCTTTAACATGTTCATTAAAAAGAGACCTGGCTTCTAGGTCTGACATATTCTTCTTATCTCCAATAAAATATTTACAAAAAGATATCTCTGGTAACTTCCATGGAGGCGTTGATGATACCTTGAATGGAAGTACCGTATTTCTTATTATATCCAGACTATTCAATAATCATTTCACCCGAAAGCCAAATGGTTGAGGAGATTTTGGGTGCAACTCAAAGTATGAAGCGTTTCTTACAAAGCTTGCAGTCTGAAAGGCTAGAGAGTTAGGGAGTCTTTGCAATCTAAACCAATACCGAAGAATGGAAGACATTCGGTAAAGGTCTAGAGGTGACTCTCCAGCATCAACAAGGAGACTTGGGATAGGCGATGTTTTAAAAGCTCCAGTTGACAATCTAATACCTGCATGATGTATCTAGTCTAATATTTTTAACCGGCTTGGGGTGGCTGAAGAATATATTTCACAACCATAACTAATTTTGGAAAAAATCAAGGCCTTGTCTAATTTTAAAATAGTATTGCGGTCTGCCCCTCATGATGTATGGGACAATACTTTTAAGATATTCAGAGCTTCAACACATTTAGCTTTTAACGCTTTTAAGTGAGAAACCCATGTAAGCCTACAATCAAATATCAAACCTAAAGATTTAGCTTCTCTTGCACATGGTATCCGTTGACCTTTAATGTATATATCTGGGTCTGGATGTACTCCCCGGATACGACAAAAATGGACAATGGTAGTTTTACTTGTCGAGAACTTAAATCCATTCATGTCAGCCCACTGGATAATTTTATCAATAGAGAGTTGGATTTTTCTCTCAACCATTGCCATTCTAGTGCCAGCAAATGATATTGAGATATCATCCACAAATAATGTTGAGAGAACATCCTGGGGAATGACTGAGGATATCCCATTAATTGCTAGTGCAAAAAGGGTTACACTCAGCACACTACCCTGAGGAACTCCTTCTTCCTGGCACTTACTCTCTGATAGAGTTTCCCCAACTCTCACTTGAAAAACTCTACATGAAAGAAATGCCTGAATAAATAGTGGAAGCTCTCCTCTCAATCCCAATTCATGAATGGTTTTAAGTATACCATATCTCCATGTGGTATCATATGCCTTTTCAAGGTCAAAAAATACTGTAACATGGTGCTGTTTGGAAGCAAAGGCTTCACAAATAGAAGACTCTAGTCGTATCAACACATCAGTCGTTGAGTGCATTTTTTGGAATCCACATTGAATCGGTGATAAAATACCTTTCTTTTCAAGGTACTACATCAGCCTTGCATTGACCATCTTCTCCATGATTTTACATAAACAAGATGTCAATGCAATAGGACGATAGTTTGCTGCTAAAAACTTGTCTTTACCGGGTTTTAAAAAGGCTAAAATAATGGGTAGTTTCCAAACACTTGGGTAACTATGATCATGCCATATTCTATTAATAATACTTAAAATAAATAGCTTTGTATTAAAATGTACATGGTTAATCATTGCATATGGAATTCCATCGGGTCCAGGGGCTGTATCATTGCAATGAGCAAGTGCGGAATCAAATTCTCTTTCAGTGAAAGGAGAATTATACGACGCTTCCCTTCTTGTTGCAAAATTTAAAATTTTCTTTTCTTCAGTGCTCCTATACGGGTGACCAGGGGCTCCTTCACACTTGCCGGATACATTTGAAAAAATGATTAGCCAGGGCATTGCTAACATCATTTACTTCAGTTACATACTGGCCATTCACCTTCAACACTGGTGGTGGGTTGGGGGTGAATTTGCCAGCTATCTTTTTTACTTTCCTCCACACAGAAGATGGTGGTGTTCTACTGTTAATGGAGGAAACAAAAGACATCCATGACTGGCGCCTTGCTTCTTTCATGGCACGACGGAACTGTGCTCTACATTTCTTGTACATAATTAAATTCTCATCAGTTCTGCGTCTACGCAATCGTGTTAAGAGATCTTCTTGTGGCTCTGTGGAGGGCAGTTAGTTCTGAAGACCACCACTGGACTGGTCGTCGTTTGAATAACCCTGCTGTTTTGGAAATTGAATTGACTCCTGCTGTATGGAGAGTTCCATTCAGTAAGTCTATGGCATCATCGATATTTTCAACTTGTCCTGCATCCCCCTCAATTTCGCTTAGCTCACAAAATTCATCCCAGTCCGCCTTGTCAAGATTCCATCGTGGCGATCCCTGTAAAGTTGGACCATTGTTGGTGTTTATAATGATTGGTGCATGATCACTAGTATGCCAATCATCTAATGTTCTCCAATCTAAGTCGAGAAGGCAATTAGAGCTTACGATTGATAGGTCAATACATGACAAGGTACCTGTCTGGACATGAAAGTGTGTGGGCTCTCCGGTATTAAGGAGTCCCACATCTTCATTTTCCACAATTGATATATATGATATTTCCCCTCGTGTTTGCTAAAACATCACCCCACAAAGGATGTCTACCATTCAAATCTCCAAGTAAAAGAAAAGGTTGAGGGAGTTGTTGAATCACCTCCACTAAGTTATCATACAAAATGTTATCATTTGGAGGCAAGTATAGAGAACAAATTATATATTTTCGCCCTATGTCAATCTGTATAACCACTGCCTGCAGAGGTGTACGAATAGACAGAGAAACTTGGGGAACATCTTGACGAACGTATATGAGACTTCCGCCATGGCTCCCCACTTGGTGATCATATGGTGTCCTATAACTAATATATTTGCGAGGACAAGGGGTATTATGATCAAGTTTGCTCTCCTGTAGAGAAATAATTATGGGGGAATGCTCATGAATAAGGAGCTTAAGTTCTTCATATTTGGCCCTTAAACCCTGACAATTCCATTGCAAAATGGAGGAAAAAACTATGGTTTATAATTTGGTAGACCCCTTGGATGGAGTCTTCCCATTAGCAGTTTTTGATCTAACACTATTTTTAAGTGGTTTTATTAAAGAGGATCTTGATAGATTGGGTTTAGAATTTATGATTTTCTTTTTGTCTTTTTGATCTGATTGTTGAGGAGGTTGGTGGACCTCCACTTGAATTTCAGATTTATTTAAATTGACCTCCAGATCAGAAATATCAACAGACATATCATATTTATTTGACGTCGTAATTTTGATATTTCTTATGGAAGGGGGCGAGAGAGATGGAGGTCTCTCTCTTTTCCGATTAGTAGGTTTTGAGCTACCAGGTTTTTGCACCTTCCCCAATACAGGTGCACCTGGTAACTTGGTGTCAGGTGGCATCTCCATCAAATCAGGCAAGGACATGGCCTGGGAGAGGTTAGTTCTATTGTTGGTAATGGGGGACGAAGGCTGTACAGAAATGGGCAATGACCCATTTTTAATACGCTGTGGCAAAGCCTTAGAAGGCAATATGATTACCTTGTCATGCAGTACTTTATTATCAGAGGTTGTATTTCTTTTCTTAGGATTGCTGGTAGTGCTAGGTGGGGTTGCTGTCTCCTGTGGTAAATTTACCTTTGATTTTAAGGCCTTTGCATAGCTGGTTGATTTATTCAACAGTCTTTTTGCATGTCCCACACTTATGTGTTCTAAACTTGATTTGTTTAGGGCAGCTTCCTCCAACTTATACAGTTCGCATCTCCTATCAGTCGATTTATGATTCAAATTGCAATTTGAACACCTGGCCTCAAGTGTACATTCTCCATGATAAGTTTTGGAGCAAATACCACATATTTTTCCATTTTTGCAAACTTTGGATGGGTGTCCAAATTTAAAACAATTAAAACATTGCAGGGGCTTTTGTTTGAAAGGCCGAACTTTAATCCTTTCATTTTCAATAGAAATATGGAAAGGTACATCAGCATCTTGGAAAGTAAGTATAATCAGGAAAGTAAGTATAATCAGGAAAGTAAGTATAATCATTGAAGTTCCAGGAACCTTATGCACTTTCCATACATTTAATGGACACATAGTAAGTATCTCCTCCTCCTGTAAATTCGTACAGGTCCTTATTAAAGACCACTCCCCTTCCATAACTAAAATTTAGATGAGGTTTCATTTCCAATGTAATTTCATCACTGCCTGTCTGTAAGTTAGACAGTATTGCAGACTGAGTCGAAGATTTGGCATGGATGAGATAACTATTCTTCCCAAAACGAGATATATCTCCAGGTGCTATGGTTCCTACTTTTTTTTTGGATAAACTTACATATCTTAAAATAATTTCCTATTATCCCTTTAGGTGCATGATTCTTGATCTACAGTACTGTGCATAAAAGCATACACTGGCTATCAAACCAAGGAACCATCACCAACCAACAGTCTGTTGTCGTTTCATCCACAAGGTGACTGTCGCCAAGCAGAACGGTATGAGACACCTCAAGCCTAAAGAATGAGTGCCTGATCAGCCAGTCCATTTGGAGTACGAAGACATCGGGGAAGAAAGACGAAGCTGCACAATCGTTACCTCCGCCAACGAAGTTGGAAGGAGTTATGTTTTAAACCCCCGTTTGTGTGTGTGTTTGCTTATAAACAGTTTCCTGGCCGCAATTTTAATGGTACAATAATGAAACTTGCATGGATTAACTTATGTAAAAAGCTGGAAATGATTAAATTTTAGAAGGTTAAGGTCAAAGGTCAAGCAAAATGTCCAATTCACATAATCGTCCATACGTTTGGACATATATGTCAAGAGACTTCAAACTTGGTTCACATTCGATTGTACAAAAACCCATGCCAATTAATACATGTTAAGGTCATGGGTCGTGGTCAAGGTCGAGCAAAAGGTCAAGAAATAAGCTGCCACAGCAGAGATCTGCGCTCTACCGAGTGCCCCTCTAGTTCCCAATGTTTCGACCCCAAAGAACCAACACTACTAATTGTCGCTGTCTCGTGCACCTGCTGAGAACAAGAAATGGAACAAATATTAGATGGCAACGTAGCCAAAAGGGAGCAAGACATGTAGCGCGTTTTACCTCTGTAAATCTACTGCCACCACTGGATGTGAGACTAGAGAAATCGTTTGTGTTAGAAGACTTTGACGGAGCACCTATGACAAATGCTAGCCAGGGTTGGCAACACCAACAGTAGACAACCTGTCGCCTCACAGGAGAGAGACTGTCACCAAAAAGCGAGGGGACAGGTAGCAGATACTCAAACAACTGAGTGAGCACCTAAAGGCTGACCAAATCTCCCAAGCTAACTGACTTGGATTTATGGCAAAAATCAACTAAGGTCGCCAACACAAACCGAGGATATCTGAACGCACAGAAAGAGCGAATCTCACAGAGTTAAAAGACTCAGAATTATGGCACACACTACCAAAGGTTGCCGCCTGACTAGGTAAAAAAAAAAAAAAAAAAAAAAAAAACACCAAGTCACCCGTCTTACAACCTGTACTGTGCTGAACAAGCGGACCCAAGGACAAAGTTGCCAAGAAGCAGACAATAACTGACAAGATCTAATGACCGCTAAGGCCAGAAATGTAATGATTGCCCTAATCAGGAAATTGAATCAGAAAAACTTCTGATATCAAACTAGCAGTGAAGTTACCTGTTGAACAGGCTGATGAAAGACTTTATATGATCGATCTATCTGGCATTGTTACTGAACTTACAACTATTATTTATGATAGTTACTTCTTTGAAAAGAGACTAATTGTCCAGATACAAGATGAACTGCTCAAATGTACACCACCTACCATTTCTTTAACCGAGAGGATCACTCGTGATATTTCCTATTAGCTCTCCAAATATAAAATGAAGAAAAACAACTTTATTCCATTGGGAATTTAACCTACGAGGTTACAAGGGGAAACATCTTGTATGGAAAGAAAAGGTCAGTTTTACCATTATTGGGTACAGGTACAGTATTTCTTACTATTCAATTGCAACAGAAATGAAGGTAATTTTCAAAGAAAACAGGAGTGTTTTTATGGGTAAAACAGTTTTTAATAGGAAAGTTTTTCCTGACCAGAACTACAATAATACTGCACCGTGTTAAGCATGCTACCACTGAGCCCCAAATCATCATTGCATTCCTTTCTTACTTTAAGCATACTCTTGAGCATATATAAAGATAACAGATAGGCGATAGAAACCGGGAACTTCCGAGAAGATCTCTTACAAAAATAAATGGAAGGGAGGGGAGGAACTGGACCTTTGGATAATTGACAAACCTTCCTAACCTCATCGTCCATCGCAACAGGCCTGCTATCTTAGGTCTAACAATTAATAAAAAAAAAGAAAAAAAATCCTCTATCCCCACTTAAGAACACTTTGGCACCATAACGAGAACACAAGAGGTTTGGTAGGTAATTTACCGTCAGCACCTGCTCACACCTGTCTGCCCCTAGGCCTATGCCGCGTCGGGGTTTGCAAGAGGGGCACTCAGTCGTACCTTTACCTTAGGTATCATCGACATGAACCTGACGGGGACCTGAAAGAGAATGATTATTAGCATTCATAATGATGGTAAATTCTAACTTTCCTGTCAATGATTACTTAACAGCATAAATGAAATGTCTGTTGAAAAGATTCTCAAGCTAGCACGGTAAAGGACTGAACCTAGGACATAGAGGATCCCGAATCCTCATAGCCTAATATGTAAGATATCTGTTGAAAAGATTCTCAAGCTAATGTGGTAAAGGATCAAACATATGTCATGGAGGATCCCAAATGCACAAGACAATCACTTAACCACTCGACAACGGCAATTATAGGAAAAACAACCGGTTGAAGGGGGGAGGGTAGGGGAAACTGTGAGTCCATCACCCAATGCTCATCGTTAAGTCCATGACCAAAACTCATCATTAACCGTGGCCTTTTAATTTATCTTCGAAAACCCTTCTGCTGCAATGACCTATGATTATAGTATTAAACTATGCAGCCATTCATTTTTAGCCAAGAGCTACAAAATTCAGTGAGGGATGAAAGATAAAAAACCTAACCTCTGCATTGAAACATTTTCATACCATTCTTTACAACCCATGCAAACCCTGGAGCTGTCAGAATTTGAAGGGGAAGCATCGGTAATTCCAGAGAACTCTAAATTTGATGGGTTGCGCAAATAAAGACTACCCGATTAACTGCAATCAAACAAAATTAAACAAAGCGCCATAACACCAGAATTGGTATAAAAGACACCCTAAACACACAAATGCTATTAAAAAGACTAATGGTTAATAGAAATTAAAAAAGGAGCCACGGTTGTTATTCAACCGTTGCTCGAAGCAAACTGATGAAAGAACAGTTTGGGACTTTTGTTCTAGCCATGTGTTACCAATGGCAAGACTATATACTGTAGGGGGTATCAGAAGTGCCAAAGTGGTAAAAGTTTAGGTGGGTTCATAGGATACAGGACTAGCCAAGTTATCCTAAGGTCATGTTTATTAATACCAAAAGATTAAAACAGCCAGATGTGGGTACTGCAGAGTACAATAGTACTGTACTTATCAGCAGCCGAAGTCAAAGTGAGATCGCTCTACTTGTCAGATTGGTGGCGCTTCCTTGCCGCCTAGTGAACAACAATGTTTACCTTGTTAAAAGTGTAAAGCAGGCCATACACGCAGAGTATTGGCGATCCGATTTGATCGTGATTGGTGGGTTCGCCCTAATTCTTAACGTGCATGGGGGTAAACAGGACAAACCCAGCGCGACTAGCCTGTCCTCTCACCCTATCAGCATGTTTGACCGGACAGGCCAATCCCGTCACAATTGGCAGTATGGCCCGCCTGTTTAGTGCGTGTGTGGGCACGGTCAGCCATGCTAATGGGGTTGACTCACCTATTTTGACATGTACAGTATTCCATACTTCGTCCCTTGATCGGAGCACTTTTTATTTTGTAATGATACACTGATTGCATTTCACAAGTTTGTAATAATGATATTTTGATTATAAAATAAATTTTTGAATATACTTACCCGGTGAATATATAATAGCTGACGTCTCCGGCGGCTCGACAGAAAAACACAAAAACTCACGAGCGATCGCTATGAAGGTTGTGGGTGTGCCCACCAGCGCCAACTATCGGCCAGATACCGCATATACATGTAAACAGCTCCAGTTCTTCTCATCCCGCTGGGTCTCTATCGGGGAGGAAGGGGGGGGGGCCTTTAATTTATATATTCACCGGGTAAGTATATTCAAAAATTTATTTTATAATTAAAATATCATTTTTAAATATTTAACTTAGCCGGTGAATATATAATAGCTGATTCACACCCATGGTGGTGGGTAGAGACCAGAATTAATACAGTTTACAGCGTATATGCTTAGAGTTTTTGACAGTTATATCATAACAAAACCCAAATATATATAGGTACCTGGTAAGGAAGTTGACTTAGACGATTACTCTGCCTTGTTAGTCTGTCTTCCTCACGAAGCCCAGCCATCCTCTTAGGATGCTGAAAGACTCCCAGGAGCTGAAGTATCCAGGGCGGCAACCCATATAACAGGACCTCATCAAACCCCTAATCTGGGCGCTCTCAAGAAATGACATTTGACCACCCGCAAAATCAACCAGGATGCGAAAGGCTTCTTAGCCTTCCGTACAACCCAAAAACAAGATTAAAAACATTTCAAGAGACAGATTAAAAGGATATTGGAATTAAGGGAATGTAGTGGTAGAACCCTTACCCACTACTGCACTCACTGCAACGAATGGACCCAGTGTGTAGCAGTCCTCATAAAGAGTCTGGACATCTTTTACGTAAAATGACGCGAATACCGACTTGCTTCTCCAAAAGGTCGCGTCCATAATACTTTGCAGAGATCTATTTTGCTTAAAGGCCACGGAAGTTGCTATAGCTCTTACTTCGTGCGTCTTAACTTTAAGCAAGCATCGGTCTTTTTCATTCAAGTGAGAATGAGCCTCTCTGATTAAAAATCTGATAAAATATGACAAAGCATTCTTTGACATAGGTAATGATGGTTTCTTAACTGAGCACCATAAGGCCTCAGATCCACCTCGTAAGGACTTAGCACGAGCTAAGTAGAACTTAAGAGCTCTAACTGGACACAGTACTCATTCAAGTTCGTTGCCTACGATCTCTGACAGGCAAGGTATATCAAAAGACTTAGGCCAAGGACGAGAAGGCAGTTCATTTTTGGCCAGGAAACCAAGTTGAAGTGAACATGTGGCTTTCTCTGTGGAAAAGCCGATGTTCTTACTGAAGGCATGAATTTCACTGACCCTTTTAGCCGAAGCCAAGCACACTAGGAAAAGCGTCTTGAGGGTGAGATCCTTCAGGGAGGCTGAATGTAATGGCTCAAACCTGTCTGACATGAGGAACCTTAGGACCACGTCTAAGTTCCATCCAGGAGTTGCTATACGACGTTCCTTAGAGGTCTCGAAAGACTTAAGGAGATTTTGGAGATCTTTATTGTTGGAAAGATCTAAGCCTCTATGTCGAAAGACCAAAGCCAACATGCTCCTGTAGCCCTTAATCGTGGGTGCTGAGAGGGAGCGAACATTTCTCAGATGTAAAAGAAAATCTGCGATTTGGGCTACAGAGGTACTGGAAGAGGACACAGATGCTGACTTGCACCAGTCTCAAAAGACTTCCCACTTCGACTGGTATACTCTGATGGTAGAAGCTCTCCTAGCTCTCGCAATCGCACTGGCTGCCTCCTTCGAAAAGCCTCGAGCTCTTGAGAGTCTTTCGATAGTCTGAAGGCAGTCAGACGAAGCGCGGGGAGGCTTTGATGAACATTCTTTACGTGGGGCTGACGTAAGAGATCTACCCTTAGAGGAAGACTTCTTGGAATGTCTACCAGCCATTGAAGTACCTCGGTGAACCACTCTCTCGCGGGCCAGAGGGGAGCAACCAACGTCAACCTTGTCCCTTCGTGAGAGGCGAACTTCTGCAGTACCTTGTTGACTATCTTGAATGGTGGGAATGCATATAAGTCCAGGTGAGACCAGTCCAGTAGAAACGCGTCTATGTGGATCGCCTCTGGATCTGGGACTGGTGAGCAATAGATTGGTAACCTTTTGGTCAACGAGGTGGCAAAGAGGTCTATGGTGGGTTGACCCCAAGTCGCCCAAAGACTCTTGCACACGTCCTTGTGGAGGGTCCATTCCGTGGGTATCACCTGACCCCTCCGACTGAGACAGTCTGCCAAGACGTTCAAGTCCCCCTGGATGAATCTCGTCAACAGGGAGATGCCTCGATTTCTTGACCATATGAGAAGGTCCCTTGCCATCACGTACAGCGTGTGGGAGCGAGTGCCTCCTTGCTTGGAGATGTACGCCAAAGCTGTGGTGTTGTTTGAGTTGACCTCTACCACTTTGTTTCGAAGAATGCTTTCGAATTTCATCAAGGCCAAGTGGACTGCTAATAGCTCCTTGCCGTTTATGTGCATGCTCTTCTGAACTGAGGTCCACAGACCCGAGCATTCCCGACCGTCCAGGGTCGCACCCCAACCCAAATCCGACGCGTCTGAGAACAACACGTGGTTTGGGTTCTTGACTGCTAGGGATAGTCCCTCTCTCAGACTGATATTGCTGTCCCACCAGTTTAGGCATGCCTTTACTGGTTCGGAGACTGGGATTGATACCGTCTCTAAAGTCTTGCCCTTGTTCCAGTGAGAGGCTAGATGGAACTGGAGAGGCCGAAGGTATAGTCTCCCTAGCGAGACAAACTGCTCCAGGGATGAGAGAGTCCCTACGAGACTCATCCAACTCCTGGCTGAACAAAGTTCTCTTTTCAGCATTAGTTGGACTTTGAGCAGGGCTTGTTCTATTCGGGTGGCAGACGGAAAAGCCCGAAAAACTGGAATGCGAATCTCCATCCCCAAATATAGAATAGTCTGGGATGGGATCAGTTGGGACTTTTCTAAGTTGACCAAAAGTCCCAACTCCTTGGCCAGACCCAACGTCCAATGTAGATCCTGCAGACAGCGATGACTGGACGATGCTCTGAGAAGCCAGTCGTTCAAGTACAGGGAGGCTCGGATTCCCGATAGATGGAGGAATTTTGCCACATTCCTCATGAGCCTCGTAAACACGAGAGGAGCAGGACTGAGGCCAAAGCACAGGGCTCGAAACTGGTACACCACATTCCTGTAAACAAACCTCAGAAACGGCTGGGAATCCGGGTGTATAGGAATGTGGAAGTACGCATCTCGTAGGTCGAGAGAGACCATCCAGTCTCCCTCTCTGACCGCTGCTAAGACGGACTTCGTGGTCTCCATCGTGAATATTGTTTTCGTAACAAAAACGTTGAGCGCACTGACGTCTAGCACCGGCCTCCAACCTCCTGTATGCTTTGGGAATAGGAAGAGACGGTTGTAAAACCCCGGTGATTGAAGGTCCGAGACTTTCACCACCGCTCCCTTCTCTAGCAACAGAGACACTTCTTGATTTAGGGCTTGTCTCTTTGACTCCTCTCGGTACCTGGGAGAGAGGTCTATGGGAGTTGTTACTAGAGGAGGTTTGCGTACAAACGGTATTTTGTACCCCTCTTTGAGCAACAGAACAGACTCTTGGTCTGCACCCCTCTTCTCCCAGGCCTGCCAGAAACTGTTCAATCTGGCCCCTACCGCTGTCTGAGGCTGTGGGCAGTCAGACTCTGCCACGGGATGACTTGGCTCCTCTCTTCTTACCTCTCTTTCCCTTGGCACGAGAGCCTCCCCTGCTGGGAGCTCTGCCACGAAAGGGCGGGATAAATCTAGACGCAGGAGTCTCGATCCTGGGTCTCACAGCTAAGGATGAAGAAGGAGCCCCTTTGCGAGCAGAGGACGCCATCAGGTCATGTGTGTCCTTCTGCACAAGCGAAGCAGCTATATCCTTAACCAGCTGTTGTGGAAACAAGGCCGCTGATAAGGGAGCAAAGAGCAGTTCCGATCTCTGATAGGGAGTAACTCCTGCCGAAAGGAAAGAGCAAAGGGTTTCTCTCTTCTTCAAGACTCCCGACGTAAAGGTGGAGGCGAGCTCATTGGAGCCATCGCAGATGGCTTTGTCCATACAGGATATGATAAGGATACATCTTGGTCGGCAGACGAGATCTTCCTACTTAATGCTCCTAATGACCAATCAAGAAAGTTGAACACTTCAAAGGCCCTGTATACGCCTTTAAGAAGATGGTCAAGGTCCGAGGAGGACCAACAAATCTTCGAGCGTCTCATGGCCAGGCGACGGGGAGAGTCTACGAGGCTTGAGAAGTCACCCTGGGCAGAGGCAGGGACTCCCAAGCCGAGAACTTCTCCCGTGTCATACCAGACGCTCGATCTAGAAGCAAGCTTAGAAGGTGGGAAGGCAGAGGCCGTCTTCCCCAAACTCCTCCTGGTATCCAACCAGTCGCCTAGAAGACGTAAAGCCCTCTTAGAAGAGCGAGAAAGCACTAGCTTAGTAAAGGCTGGCTTGGTAGCAGCTAAGCCTAGAGCAAACTCAGACGGAGGCGAACGAGGAGCAACGGCAACAAAGTGATCTGGAAAAAGATCCTTGAAAATCATCATGATCTTCTTAAAATCCATCGAAGGAGGAACAGCCTTAGGTTCATCTACATCTGAAGGATTATCATCAGGATGAGGATCAGCAACGTCCTCATCTGAAGGAGCCTCGTCCGACAACTGATGAGTCTCAAGCAAGGGCGAGACCTGCATTGGTGGCAATGCTTGACAAGCAGAGTCCACACGCACAGGAGCATCAGTAGCAGTCCAGGACGCTACGTCATGTAACTGCTTAACAGACTGACTAGCAACAAGAACAGGAGCGGGAGGACGCTCGACGTCAACTCGAGATTGCCTTGACTGCCTAGACTGAGCAGTCAAAACAACTCTTGACTGTGGTGCTTGACGCTCAACGTCAAAACAAGTCAACTTCGCTGGTTGGCGAACGTCCTGAACGTCAACACGAGCATGCGGCAGCGGCTGAACGTCCACAAGCGGCTGAAAGTCAACACGGGACTGCATCGAGTGAGGCTCTAGGACACGTGACTGACGTGACTTTGTAACGTCAACGTCAACAGGACGAGCAAAGGCTCGTTTGGGCGGCTGACGGCCAGGATCTCGATCAGCTAAGCGGCGAGGATCATCGTGAACCTTCTCAGCAGAATAGTCCTCCATAAGAAAGGCAAGCTTATTCTGCATGTCTTGCAGTACAACCCATTTAGGATCAACGGGAATGGGTGCGGTACGAGACGAGGGTAACGTCTGTGACTGCAAAACATTGCCTACACTAAGACTCTCGGAGCCTGTGTTACGTTTCTGTTTAGGCGGCGAGCAGTCTTCCGATGACTGCACAAGGTCAGAGCTGTCCCAATGGCTACAACCAGGACGCTGGACCTGTCCTGAAGGGACTGACTTTCGCTTTAAGGGTCTCGAAACCTTGCTCCACGGTTTCTTACGCGAGAAACCTTCGGATGACGAGGAGAAAATCGTCTCGCTCGTCTTATGGTAGGGGCGGTCTTGACGAGACACGCCTGAAACCATAGAGGGAACGTTTGTTCGGTGGTCGAACCCATAAGTCCTACGACATTACTTCTCCCTGGGGCATGGGAGCTTGCAAGAGGTCTCGACTAGGCGAACGACAGGCACGAACAGACGAACCCTCGGTCGCAACACTGATAACACTTTGCGCACTAATCACTTTCTCCCCACGATTTTCTAATGTGGCACTCTGACACTTTAACTCTTTTACATCCGCCATGAGTTGATTACGGTCCGTAGCTAACGACTCAACTCTCTCGCCCAAAGCTTGAATGGCACGTAACATATCCCGCATTGATGGTTCATGAGTGCTAGTAGAGGGTTCAGGCACAACTACTACTGGGGAAGGATTAGGTTCAGGGGCATGGGAGGAGGAAAATTCTAACGATCTAGAGGAACTTCTCCTCACCCTATCTCTCTCTAGCTTATGAGAATACTTATCAAACTCTAGCCAGTCGAATTCCGAAAGTACCACGCACTCATCACACAGATCTCCTAATTGACAGGTTTTACCCCGACAATTAGAACACACAGTATGTGGGTCGAGAGAGGCCTTTGGAAGACGTTTGTTACAATCCCTAGCATTACATTTACGAAATTTAGGAATTGGAGAAGGGTCAGCCATTTTGAAAAGTCAAAGAAAGTCCAAAAACAATTCAAAGTCATCAACAATTAAATCTATCCAAAAAAGAGTTCAAGAGTTTATTGAAGATAAAACACCTGCACTGCAAAAGCTCAAACCAAAAAGAAGTACTTCACCAAGACTGTTGAAAAACTCCAGGTTAACAGCGAGTAATGGAATCAACTTGTCGATCAGACCGACAGAGAAGAACTGGAGCTGTTTACATGTATATGCGGTATCTGGCCGATAGTTGGCGCTGGTGGGCACACCCGCAACCTTCATAGCGATCGCTCGCGAGTTTTTGTGTTTTTCTGTCGAGCCGCCGGAGACGTCAGCTATTATATATTCACCGGCTAAGTTAAATATTTAAAATTATGTATTTCACGGCTCTTTATTTCAGTTTTTCCCCTGACATTTTCATTCAAGTTAATTTCCTTAAATTCCTCTCCTTTTTCATAGTACATTTTATCTTTAAAACCACACGGTATTCTGCCTTATTTGTGAAATAGTATCTTGTATTCTGATAATAAGCAGACACTGAAACAAAAGGAAAAAAATTAATACTGTATTCCGATTAAGATTTATGAATTCTCTTCACGGGAAAAAACGAAGCTGTAAAATATGGATAGAGGATAAATCAAGCAGCTACTGGTAATAAAAATTTTCTGTCTGCCTATATAAACGCAATCGTTTTCAAATTTCTGTAAATCAACGCGAAAACAAGTACGCCTAATTAAATCTCCAGAAAGGTCTAAAAAAATCCATTTAGTATATTCCTCCCACGAGACACGTGGACTCTCAGATTAATGGGAATAAACGGAAAAGGTAATACTACAGTATAATGACTTCGAGAAATAAGTACATTACATTAACACCATAGCGGACGACTTGCCACCACGTAGAAACCGAAAGAGCATGCCTATCACGTTCCTTCATATGATTATTTCAAGTCAGATTCCATATAAAAAGAAAAAAAGTAAAAAGTACAAAAATTTGGCATTTTCAAAATTAGATGTAGGATACCAATTGTACTTGCTACCCGGTAACGTACCAAATTTAGTTATCAAGTACCAAAAACGTAACCATGTGGGCCTATCCTGGGTGCCCAATCCTCTTGAACTAAGCAGGCTAGTCCGTAGCGTATGGGCATTTCTCATAGGATTGGAGCATCGCTCAATCCTTACAGACAAACCGAATGGTCAGTCCTCTGCGTGTATAGCCGGCTTAATGGTTGGTTCCAGGTTTGCTGAAGTCATTCCTATTGAAAGTCGATGGTTTGTATAACATATAGGAACAGGTTTGATTTAAAGGTACAACAGTACATCTGTGCTCAATGTGGCTGAAATATAAATAGGGAGATTTAGACATTTAACTGCTCGTCAAATTATTCAACGGCTTTCCAACTTGCGCTGAAAATGTATTCGCTACCTAAAGAACAATAGTTTGTATTTCAACTAGAAACAGACACACATACGTTAGGGATCAACAGCAGATTTTGACAAACCTGGCACACTTCTTACCTAGTTTACCCAGACATCGCCATGTGTCTATGCATGTTATCATTTATAAAAAAAAGAAAGAAAGATCATAAGAGCCAAATTTAAGAGGCATTAAGAGTACAAGTACTGTATGTGTGTACAGCTTGCAGCTGATGTTAAAAGTGGTAATCTTAATCACAAAGACGAGGGGTTTTATCTGCCACCCACCTGTATTCATAACTACCAGGTTAAATTCTTAATGACTGTTCCAGCTTCACTGAAGTCACACTCCTATTAAAGGACAATGGTTCGTATTCGTGTAGGAACAACTTGAATTTTCACCCCCTTTATCTAACCTAGAATAAAGTCCTTATTCAAGGGGGCTAAAGCCCTCAACTTATTTGAACTGACTCTGAACACCACCCTACTCTGCAAATCTAAGGTTTTATTATAGTTACGGACAGGGAAAGCTTTCCTACTAAAAACAGCTTTTTTCCTACAGAAAAAAAAATCTTCTTTGAAAATAATACTTAAGTTTCGTCGTCCATATATATAATTTCAACCACTATAAATTTAGTATCTTTAGGCGGTACATGGGTAAATATATACCTAAGTCTGTATTTCTTTTTGGGAGACATTTTAGTCTTCAACATTTTACAAAGGTGAGCCAGTAAGCTCATTCTGCCCACATACGCATTTACTAGTTGATACATCATAAAAATTTAACTTTGTCATAATAACTCTCCAACAAAATTACGGATTTCATTAACCAGATCAAAGCAAGAAGCACCCAAACCCCATTTCTCATAAGAGGCATCTCAATATTTTGATATATATATGTTTTCTGAGTAGAGAATCTGGAAGATTTGTAAACTGGCATTCACAGGCGGCCTCAAGCTTAGCAAAAAAAAAAAAGTTTAACCCTATCTTGCACTATCTAAGAGAGATCTGCTAAGCTAAGGTGTCATTTGATAATGTTACCAAAGCTTGGGTATATATAGGTAAAATGGGGTCCCCCATTATCGTCGGATATATATATATATATATATATATATATATATATATATATATATATATATATATATATATATATTTCACTAAGTATTTATTTGCACTGAAAATATGTCATTTTCGAAGAATATAGATGTTTTTCTGTAGGAAAAAAACTGCGTTATAGTAGCAAAGCTTTCCCCATCCATAACTATAATAAAACCCATCTGATAAAAAATTTTGTATTATATTATCTTACGATTCGACCCTCGTCCTTGTAACTTTTCTAAGAAATACTCTGCTCGTGTAAAAAAAAAAATAATTAAGTTAAATCTTCTGCAAGTTATGGAAACTAATATCAGCATGCAAAGCTAAAGAGGGGTTGGGGATGCAGGACCCTATACAGCATAGAAAGGTTTTAGCGACATACTTTGGACCTAAAATATGACTGGTACTGTAACTTACGTACCGGTGGTGAAGAGTTGTGTGGTAAAAGTAAAGGGCAGAACTTAGTCCTACAATGAATTTATACCCACTAAAAGTGCAGATAAAAACCCCCTAATTGTATTGTAACAGATAAAACACTAAAATTGGAGCCTTTTTATATCAGAGGCCAGTTCGTTCTTTGGGGATTAAAAATAGACATCAACTAACCTAAATCCCGCCCCCCTAACCTAACCTACAAGCCGTGTCCTTACCTACTTACCTAAATGGGGGGTTTGACGACCCCCTGCAACAGCCCCCACTTACACTGCTGTATTCTAAGATAGCTGTTATCATACATACAGATGGCCACCATTATACATACACCCACTAAAATTATATTACAATAATAGCGAGCTTTTTGAAGTCAACTTCCGAGACAAATTTTTGGCAGTCTTTGTCAAAATATCAACCGACAACTTGCAACCATTTGGAGTCGTTTGGTTTTACCACATCTCTATTTTTTTTCCTCCATATATCACCTATGTTTAAAGATTGGAATTACTGATGTTTTATTGCTAATGTAAAATATTTTCTATATTCAATACGATAAGTTTGGCTGCATGATAGAACATTTTTACTGCAAAATTATTTTTTTATAAGACACTGCTCTTATTGCGTTCAAATGAGCACAAAACTATATTGAAAACACTTAAAAGCTTAATCATGATACTTATAAACGAGAGATTACAATCTTACTCAACTATGATCATAAGAACACAAAGAAAACTACAAGTTCACAGTATCCAGAATAGTTTCAGTTGTGAAGCTAAGTCACTATAGGAGGTTGTGGTACCGTAGTGGTTCCTAACTGACCACTCTGCAAAATAAGTTTGCGAGCACATTCAGTTAATAGACAGGTGCAAAGCTTAGGCCTATATAGAGTAGGCTACAGGTAATGGAGTCTTATCTTGTAACCATGAACAAGTCATAATGAAAATCTCCAGTATAATTTTATCCAATTCTACTTTTAAATCAGTTGGGCTATGTTAAAGATTATCGTAGGCTACACATTTTAATTTATTTTGCGTTGGCTAATACACAGCAAATTGCTAGTTTATTGTCAAATCCACACAATCGAAGCACTTGGAAATAATCACCATTATTTTTTTTCTTGAAAGGCTTCATATCTTGTCTTTCGGATGACTAGTGGAAGCTCTTTATATAGCCTTGGGATACATAAAAAAAGCCCCATAATATTTAGTAGTAGGTTGGTCAGGGAACCGGTTTTACGGTTTTATGTCTAACGCAATGCATTTAAATTTTCTAAAATTATTATCCGAGATAATACTACTTTCTTACCTGCAAATATCTCTGGATAGGATCCTCTTCACTTTAGAACTTGAGATACTACCGCGTGCAGATAGTTACAGAATACATTCTGTCCAGACAGTACTAAGCTATATTGGATCCTTCTCAATGGTAACGGTTTATTTTGTCTTTGCTTACACAAAGTGAATAGTCTGGCATATTCTTAGTATATTCTCGTCGGTCTTCATACACCTAATAACACCGATTACCAAACTATTCTTCTTCGCTCAAAAGGTTAACTACTGCATTGTAATTATTCAGTGGCTACTAAGGGTAGAAGAGACAATTTGGCTATGGTAAGCAGATCTTCAATGAGAGGGACATGTTTTTATACAGGACATGAGGTAAATGTTTAAAAAGTGTGGGATAGCAAATGAACTTTTCACCGGTACATAACGGAACATAATACCGTACTCGATTGCACAAAGAGACTAAATTCATCACATTGGACCTTCCACAAGGATACTCAAGTAACGTTGGAAGTTTGGAACTTGGAACCTACCACGGCGCCCTCTACTTTATTGATTTTCAATTAACATGTATACATAGCCTACATATGTACCATTTTGATTATTATGGTAAATATGAGATCATACTCTTAACACTACACTTGATCTCATGCTAAGTAATCAATTAAATATTTCACAAACAAAACAATTGTCAACATGAATTTCATAATAAAAATTGCAATTTAGATGCAATCAATTAGCTTCCCTATCTTATTTTTTAATGAAATAACAAAGGTTATAAACAATTTAACAATCTTCTGGTGAGAAACAGGTTTAGTGAAAATACCAGCTATATTTCTATTTGTAGGCACATAAAACAATCCAAAGATGCAATCAGCTACATCATTCCTGATAAAATGATAACGCGCATCTAGATGTTTCGTTCTTTGCTGATTGATATGATTCCTTGCTAAAGCTTGATTATCAACACTCTTGACTTTAAGT
Organism: Palaemon carinicauda; assembly: GCF_036898095.1. NCBI lineage: Eukaryota > Metazoa > Arthropoda > Malacostraca > Decapoda > Palaemonidae > Palaemon > Palaemon carinicauda. The sequence goes on along the minus strand of NC_090764.1, from coordinate 67,264,571 downwards.
GTATATTGACTAGTAAGTTTAAATACTAACAGCTTCCTAAGGAACAGAGCTTCTTGGATACAAGCTGAAAATGCAATATATTCACCCTTGCAACTAGAGAGAGCAACATTTTGCTTCTTACTTTTCATTGAAATAAATACACTGTTTTCCCGCAATCTGAAGTAGATGGAGATTGTAGGTTGGCCAGGGCAGGGCACCAGCCACCCGTTGAGATGCCATCGCTAGAGAGTTATTGGGTCCTTTGACTGACTAGACAGTACTGCATTGGACCTGCCTCTCTGGTTACGGCTTATTTTCCCTTTGCCTACACATACACAGAATAGTCTGGCTTATTCTTTACATATTCTCCTCCGTCCTCATACACCTGACAACACTGAGATTGCTACACAATTCTTCTTCACCCTTGGGGTTAACTACTGCAGGGTAATTGTTTAGTGGCTACTTTCCTCTTGGTAAGGGAAGATGACACTCTTTAGCTGTAGTATGGAGTTCTTCTAGGAGAAGGACACTCCAAAATCAAACCATTGTTCTTTAATCTTGGGTAGTGCCAAAGCCTGTGTACCGTGGTCTTCCACTGTCTTGGGTTAGAGTTCTCTTGGTTGAGGGTCCACTTGGTCACACTATTCTGTCTCATTTCTCTTCCTCTTGTTTTGTTAGAGTTTTTATAGTTTATATAAGAAATATCTATTTCAATGTTGTTACTGTTCTTAAAATATTCTATTTCTTTTTTTTCGTTTCCTTTCCTCACTGAGCTATTTACCCTGTTGGAGCACCTGGGCTTACAGCATCCTGCTTTTCTAACTAGCGCTGTAGCTTAGCTAATAACAATAATAATAATAATAATAATAATAATAATAATAATAATAATAACAATAATAATATAACCAGAGGTACTCTTGCGATCTGAATAAGACGATGGCCAATCAGCATCACTGAAACCTTATAAGACTAATAGAGCCATTTGACTTTCTAAATTCTAAAGCACAATCTAAGGCTCCCTTCAAATACCTTAGTACACCTTTCGCTACATTCATATCTCTGACAGTAGGTTTTGACATCTTTTATGACAGCTTTGTAACTACATAACTTAAATCTGGACTAGTTGCCATCATGGCATAAATCAAGCTACCGACAATTTTTCGGTACAATCTTGGATCATCTAAGATAGGAGATACATCTTCATCTTTATCTGAACCAACTTCACAAGGAGGCACTCTAGGTTTACATTAGTTCATGACAAATTTCTCTAACAATTTTTCAAAATATTGTTTCTGTGACATATCAATTCAGTCATCCCTTGTTTTAAACTCTATACCTAAAGCCCTGTCCACACGATCGAGCATGCCCGATGGGCAAACAGTGATACCAGGCCGCAATAGTTAGTGAAAATAAGGGTTGATGACGTCAGAAGCGGGTAAACTAAAGGCAGGGATCTGGCAACACTGTATGATGCCAGATCCCTGTCTGTGGTTTCCCCGCTTCTGACATCATTAACCCCCATTCTTACTAACGATTGTGGTCTGGTATCACTGTTTGCCTGTCGGACATGCTCGATTGTGTGGACAGGGCTTAAGAACCATCTCAATTCACCTAGATCCTTCATTCTAAATTTACTCGACAGAGACTGTTTAACACCATATAGAGAAAATTGGAGGCTTTCTAACCATGCCTCCACATTACAAACTGAGCTAGTGGCTATTGCAAAAGCCCTAGAACACTCAGCTGACCTACAGTATGGAAACACAACAATCCATACAGATTCCAGAGGAGCCATCCTGGCCCTCAGCAACAAGGAACCCACAGAGAATGTTTATCTCATAACAGCAATCCAATTCCTAGCCTTAGCCCATCAAAGCAACAACAGACAAGTAACCTTGAATTGGATTCCAAGTCACCCCAGAATCTCTGGCAATGACGAGGCCGACTACCTAGCCAAATCAGGCTTAATGTGCCAGACTATAAGCATCACTCTACAACCTTCACTTAAAACCATCAAGATTCAAATGGGTGCCTACTGCAGCATCCAGAAGACTAGCAAAGTAAGGGGAGCCTTCCTAGATGGATCAAGATCTGCAAAGTGGTATATTGAAGCTACAAACATACTACCACATCCAATTGCAAGGAAAACACCACGCCAGGACGCTGTCATCCTCTGTAGACTGCGACTGGGATATCTATGCAACTGGCAAATCATCCTAGACAACGATGAAGACCCAGCAACACAGCACAGAGCAATAAGACTGTGCAATTACTGTAATCAAGATACAGAAGAATCGCTACAGCACTATCTACTGCACTGTCAAGAAACAAGCCTACTTCGGCAGGATCTCAACCCCAACAACTCTGCAACTGCAACAGCAATTGTCAGACATATAATTGCTAATGTTAATGGCCTCGGCCTTTCTCCGCAGCTACCCTCCATCAAGATAACGTAAGAACAGCACCAGTTTGCAATCTAAATAAACCTTTCATCTTCTCTGTTGAGATCAGAATGACTATTGGCGGCTGAGGGCAATAACTTGTACTCCTTATAAGGAGACAGTTTTGCGCTCCTGTCCATCTCTCAACGATGGGGGAGGGGGGGGGGGCAAAGCCGTTGGTGGTTTTTCTGGTTTTTAACACCTCTTCCACTTGTAATCTCTCTTTTCAGTTCAGGTATCCCCTCTAACCACTAATTCCCAATTTGTCTCAATAATCACAATTACAAGTAAATTTTTATTTTTGATCTATTTTTACAGGTACGGGAATGTTTTATTCCGCCCTTTTCCTACCACTCAAGCTGCTACTACTCCCTCCTTTCAGTTCCCTCTTACTCAGCTGAAATCTCACACTATCCCTCCACCTTATAACTTAAGCTTAAACCCCTACGAAGTTTTTTACTTCACCTATACCAATATCTCCAACTAAAACTCCTCAACTCCTTCCCGAGCCCTCCTTCTTATCGGGATTTACTACTATAACTCTTCTTCTCTAACTAAAGACTTGAGCCAGTGGGCTCCTGGGAAGGACATCCCCTTCCCACTGTCACATTCTTCACTCTCTAAACAGGTTTTAACATTGCCTGTTACCATACTCAACCCAAAACCTAACCCAATATCCTAAAATAAAAGTTGCAGAATGCCCCCCACCCCAATTACCTACCCCCAAAAAATCCTACCAAAACACCTACAGGCTGCATGATTGCAAGAGCCCGTGTCTGGCTAAAAGGGCCAGGCAATCTTCAACAACAACAACGGCTGCAAACAGGAGGTGCTCCTGCTTGGCAATCTTGGGTCCAACAAGTGTCAAGAGATAATAAAAATTTACTTTGTTCATCCTGTGGTAGTTGTAGACTTCAATTCATGTAATATACCGATAATACATATTACTGCAACAGTTAGAAAATTTCTTGGCACCATGGTGATATCGGCTGATCGGTTTCGTTTATTGCTCCTCGAACTGCGATATCGCAGTGTGACGCTACAATACTTTCGATCGCTATCATCGCCTGAAGGTTGACGAAACCTCAGGACAAGAAATAACCAGTGGGATTTCATCATTAGGAAGAAATCTATAAGGTCAGCATCGAAATCTCAAGTATGTCTTGAATCAGGCTGCACATAGTCACCGTTGGACTATTGTGTCGATTGATTGCTCTGAAAGATATATTGTTATTCTTGAAAGCTTAGTTTTGTTCAGGGATTTTAGAAGACACTCTCAATGTTTACATTGTTATATTATCTAGGATTAGATTAAGACAGGTTTATTTCTAATATATATTTATTTTTATATAAAGATATGCATGTATTACATTATACACTGACCTAATGGATGTTTACGGACATTATGAGCTATGCTAGTTTTTATTAGTTTGTTTAAAAACACATACACATAACCATATGTACATCAAACTCAGTGGAAAGTGAATTAAAACAATTGAAGTTAATAAGGACAATTTTCAGACATAAATCACTGTAAATTCTAAGTCCAGTTTTTCATAAAGTGAAGTGAGATACAATCATGTAAGAACTGTTGTTGTTTTTATGCCATTTGTAGGCTACCACTTTAAATCATAAAGAATCTGAAAGACGAACCCTGCTTACAGATTTGATTGGTATGTAAATGTTGATAAGCTTTGGCATGTATATACAATATTTTGCAATAAATGACTATTGGTGCATAGATTACATAGAGATCAAATTCTTGTTTGTACAATTTCCCTTCAGCGAGAAACTTAAAATGAGAGTTGGTTAAAACATGATAGTCACTGTCACAGGACATTTTACCAGTAACATTTTCTAGTAACACCAAATTCTGCTCATGCACAACTATTTGGCAAAGAAAACGGATTTTGACGTAGACAAAATCTACTTACAGGACATATAGCCATGTAGTCCTGATGGAAGTTCCTCAATGGCAGCTACTTAAGATATTTTTGCGAGTGATATAACAGAGAATTGTTACCTGTAGAGGTATCACCGGGCTCTATCCCCTAGAGCTGATATCCCGAAAGATATCGTGTATGCAACAGGGACGTGTTTTAAAACAAGCCACGGCCATCCTTTCCAAAATAGAGTTAACCTTATCTCGAAGGATATGGGATATGATTGGATACAAGGACGAGTGAGCCGTTACAACTCCGATCCCAGTGTGTTACTGTAAACGTGTTCGCTACTCGTGCACAACCATTTGGCAAAGAAAATGCGGGTCGATTACGTTGCAGTCCTTGTTGACTATGACCCCACCGGTGCCCAAGGTTCCGCAAGTGGTTGGGGGCCCTGGGGTCGTAGCAACAGAGTGAGCTACTTGAACTCCATTCAGCCAAGTCCCGTTGATAACTCCCACCCAGATCTCGATATTCAAGGCTGAAAAAAATTAGAAATGCAATGGCATTAGGTCATTCATAAATCTATATATGTATACACACAAAACACATGCACACTCACACACATGTATTATTATTATTATTATTATTATTATTATTATTATTATTATTATTACAAGC
>NC_090764.1:67239587-67242087 GCF_036898095.1 Palaemon carinicauda | reverse complement strand
CTGTGAATTAAGATGGATCAAGTTCAACAATTGATGCTCAATTATTCAAACATACTCCTCCACTCAAAGGGGGGAGAGCGAGAGGGAGAGGGAGAGGGAGAGGGAGAGGGAGAGGGAGAGGGAGAGGGAGAGGGAGGTTTGAATACCTTAATTGATTTTCGCTAATTATCCTCATAGTAAATTCTAATCTTCATGTCCCTGTGGTTGTAGGTTTTCAGGTCATCTTTTTACCTCCGCCAACGAAGTTGGAAGGAGGCCATGTTTAACCCCCTGTTTGTGTGTGTGTTTGTTTGTTTGTGAACAGCTTCCTGGTCACAATTTTAATCGTAGAGAAATGAAACTTGCAGGGGTTAACTATGTTAAAAGCTAGAGATAGGTAATTTTGGAAGGTCAAGGTCAGAGGTCAAGATCACGGTCAAGCAAAATGAACAATTCACGTCATCAGACATAAGTTAGGACATTGTAGTCACATAGACTTCCAACTTGGATCATATTTGAGTGTATGAAAATCCACGCCAATTAATACATGTTATGGTCAAAGGTCAAGGTCGAGTAAGAGGTCGATAAATAAGCTGCCAAGGAGAAGGTCTGCGCTCTACTTAGTGCCACTCTACCTTGCTCTGTTATTTTACTTTTTGTGACATAGGGTTGTGGTGGCCGATGTGGTAACGTCCCTGACTGGTGAACTCCAGACTGGGGTTCGAGTCCCGCTGCAACCTCACCATCCATGTAAGCTGAGCATAGGGGGTTTGGGGGGGCCTATAGGTCTACCTGCTGAGTCATCAGCAACCATTGCCTGGCCCTCCTTAGTCCTAGCTTGGGCGCTGATCATATGAATCTATGGTCAGTCTCTAGAACATTGTTCTGCTTGATAGGACACTGTCATTGTCCCTTGCCTTTGCCATTCATGAGTGGCCTTTAAACCTTTAATGATGACAATTACAGTCAATGCATAATATCGCATCAATTATCATCTATACTCAATTTTTTTAATGAGGCACATTTGTACGGACTCGCAGCGGTGCCCTTATAGCTCGGAAAAGTTTCCTGCTCTCTGATTGGTTAGAATTATCTTGTCCAACCAATCAGCGATCAGGAATCTTTTCCTGAGCTAAAAGGGCACCATTGCGAGTCGGTGTTAATCTGCCACACTAAAAAGAATTGACTATATTGGATCATTAGAGATTACAATTGTTGATAAGCTGATATCTTCATGTTCGAACTATCGGTTGATAGTGAGAAACTGCTTTGTAATAGAGGCATTCAAAATTCTTAAAGGAATAGAAAATGTAGATTACAAGCTGTTCACACTTAGCACGAATCAGTTCAGAGGTAACGGATGTGAACTGGAATTGAAAAGATACAACACCACTCAATGTGGCAATTTCTTTACATACAAAATAGCAAATACTTGGAACAGACTTCCAGCGGATGTAGTGAACAGTGACACGGTAAACGAGTTCAAGAATAAATTAGACAAGATCATAAGAACTCTCCAAATGCTTAAACTAAATCGCTCTACCAGAGAGCAAATGGAGTCTTTGTGGATGGACTAAAAAGTTTTTGAGAAATCCAAAATTCTTGTAACTCCTTGTAACTCTCTCTCTCTCTCTCTCTCTCTCTCTCTCTCTCTCTCTCTCTCTCTCTCTCTCTCTCTCTCTCTCTCTCTCTCTCTCTCTCTGAGTTAAAAATGGAATAAAAATCATATTCGCTCTATCTCTCTTTGTAAATTAACTGTAAAAATAATTTTCTCTCTCTCTCTCTCTCTCTCTCTCTCTCTCTCTCTCTCTCTCTCTCTCTCTCTCTCTCTCTCTCTCTCTCTCTCTCTCTCTCTCTCTCTCTCTTTTGATACAGAATCTAAGTCAAATTAATAAGAAATGTCTTGTAATTAAGAGAAAATTGAAGAGTGTCAAAGAATTACCATCACGCAAAGGTGGCACATCAATTAAGTTTACTAGCACTGATGGTAGAATTACTAGCAAGGAAAGGTGATGGTGGCCAACGGAAACGTCCCTGCCTGGTCATCGCCTGACTGGGGTTCGAATCCCGCACAAACTCAATAGTTTCTTGTAGTGTCTGCAACCTCACCATCCTTGTCAGCTAAGGATATGGGGTTTGGGGGAGCCTATAGGTTCATTTACAACGGCTTCCATTTCATGGGTTTTGTCGGGGATTTTCATAACCGGATGCCCTTCCTGACGTCAATCCTCCTTATATATATCCAGACTTGGGACCGGCGTCTAGCAGGGCGGGCTTGTAGATGGAATGGTAAGAGATATAGATAGAGAAGAAATTAAGGTTGCTCTCAGTAAGATGAAAAATGGAAAAACTACAGGACCTGATGAGATCCCAGTGGAAGTCTGGAAATGCTTGGGGGAATTTGGAGTGCATATGCTGTGGGATCTGATGAAAAAGATACACCGTAAAGAAAAGATGTCCAGAAGGAATAGCTTTTTAATACCAATATTCAAAAGAAAAAGGGCATATACAAAATTGTAAT
>NC_090764.1:67232087-67234587 GCF_036898095.1 Palaemon carinicauda | reverse complement strand
ACGAGAATAGTATTTTCCTCTCAAATGTGAATAGTGATTTTTTTCAAACATATACCGTGTATAGTGTTGAATTAAACATTGATGATATTATTGTGTGATTAAGTTAAAAGTAAATACATTTTATAATATGAATTTTTGTAACTGGCCATGTGAGATTAGGTTAAAAGGTGAAGTGTATTTATTTTGCTTAACCGTTCGATAACCTTGTGTGATCCTAAAGACATAGGGGTAACAGCTAAGTAGATGTAAGTATAATTCTGATTTATTTTCTATAATTGTTTAAGTGCTATTTACTCAAAATTAAATATTTTTTGAATTTAATTTCTAGTAAAACGAGTCATTGTATAATTTTTTATAGAGTGTCATTTTGTCTTAGTATAAGATTTAGTTCATATTTAATGTTTGGAGTGATTTATTTTTGCTATAAATATTTTTAGAATTCATTAGTTTTTTATAGAATATATTTACTTTTGCAAAGTGTGTGATATTTCAATCACCAATGCTTTTCTTAGTGCTTTGTTCGTATCCTCTGACTAAGAACTAAAGTAAGAAGTTGATTAAAGAATAGTTCCCGTTGAAAGTAAAGTAATCACTCAGTTTTGTTTTAATTGTAAAAGAGACCTTTTAGATATTCAGTATATATATACTGTATATATATATGTACATATATATGTATATATATATCTATCTATATATATATACATATATATATATATATATAGGCTATATATATATATATATATATATATATATATATATATATATATATATATATATATATATATATATATATATATATATATTATTGTCTGGTTGTTGCATATCATTCTCAGAGGTATTTCTCTTGTATATCAGATTATGTAATATAAAGCTGATGGGTTTTGGAGCTCGGGAATTTACGTAATTTGCTAGTCGTAATAATATGTATAGCTTATATATATATATATATATATATATATATATATATATATATATATATATATATATATATATATATATATATATATACATATATATATATATATATATATATATATATATATATATATATGTATATATATACATTTATATATATACAGTACACACATATATACATTATATATGTATATATTTATATATAACTACATCTATATATATATATATATATATATATATATATATATATATATATATATATATATATATATATATGTGTGTGTGTGTGTATGTATGCATACACACACACATATATATATATATATATATATATATATATATATATATATATATACATGTATATATGTATATACAGACACATATATTCATACATATATATGTATATATACACAAAAACACACACACACACACACACACACACACACACATATATATATATATATATATATATATATATATATATATATATATATATATATATATATATTTATATATCTTCCTTTTTATCTTCTCAGTGTTTGAATTGCCTATTTTTAAAGTAAATTGCTTAGATAAATCGCTAAAGTTATTGTTAGTAGCCTATGAAGGAAAAATTATAGCAGAAAATAAGAAATAACGCTAATTAAAATAAATTTAGGGATGTAGGAAGTTAATTTCATAGTTTTTTTTAGAATATGACCGACGAGTTATTCGTTTTTCTTATACAATAAAGAACAATTTTCTGGATATATATATATATATATATATATATATATATATATATATATATATATATATATATATATGTATGTATATGTATATATATATATATATATATATATATATATATATATATATATAATACATATATATATATATATATATATATATATGTATATATATATATATATGTATATATATATATATATATATATATATATATATATATATATATATATATATATACACACACACACACACACACACACACACATATATATATATATATATATATATATATATATATATATATATATATATATATATATATATATATATATATATATCTTTCCGTTCAAGCTCAACGCTGTTCCCATACTCATAAATACACAGTCTCTTCCCGTCCTTTGGGTAGCGGGAAGAGGGAATAGTTATACAATGGCGAGAGGATGTGTGTGTGTGTGTACCCTAGTACTTTATTATGTTCATCTATTCCCTTTGAAACAATATTAATATTGAAGTTATTCTGTCATGCTAAAAGGTCTTGAGGAGTCACGACATATGGATGAACTATTACCACGAGTCACGCGTGCTAGGAAGGGTAACATTCTAACTAATAGACTCGTTTTTCCTTCCTTTGTACTTTTTTTTTATTTTTTGCAGTAAATCATTCTTTTTGTTTCTTTGTAATTGAAAGCGATGACCCAGAAACACCTGAATACTTATGGCAAGGTATACAAAGTGTCGCCTGATTTTGTATAGTGTAGAAATAGTGGAAGAGTAAATATTATTGTTATTATTATTATCATTATTATTATTATTATTATTATTATTATTATTACTAGGCAAGCTATAACCCTAGTTG
>NC_090764.1:67222087-67227087 GCF_036898095.1 Palaemon carinicauda | reverse complement strand
GAATTAGAAAAGGTAGAAGTTGTACTGACCAAAATCTTATTTTAAGACATATGGTACAGCAATGCGTAAAATATAGAAATCTACTTTTGATGGCATTTATTTACTGAAAAATCCTTTGGTAGTGTGCACCAGCTAATTTTGTGGAGTCTTGCATTATTATAGAGTTCCTCTTAAATGTGTAAATTTAATTAAGTTTGTTCATGAGCATAGCAAGTGCAAAGTTCCATTAGTAGAGTCCTATCATATGAATTCCAGTGAACAGCGGAGTACTCCAAGGGAATGTGTTGTCCCTTATGTGTTTATCTTACTCATGGATTTTGTAATGCGCAGAGCAGTTGGAGATGGTGGAAAAGGATTGGAATGGATTAGTAATAAGAAATTAGCTGACCTAGAGTATGCTGATACCCTATCCTTATTAGCAGAACACTACAGGATTTGCAATGCCTGCTGACCAAAATGCATGAACTATCTTACGAAGTTGGGCTCAAGATAAATAGAAGAAAGACAGAGATGATGAGAACGGAATATGCAATGGAAGATGAAATATCATTAGAAGGAGAAAGGATTAATGAGTTACAATCATTTAAGTATTTAGGAACTGTGGTCTCCAATACAGTCATTAAAGTTAGCGTTTAGTGAAAAATTGAAAAAAAATCGGACAATGACTAACAAAGGTTTAAGATGGATATTGGTATTTAAATGGCAGGACAGGATTAGAAAGGAAACTTTAAGAGAGATTACTCGAGTACCATATGTGGATAAGATCATGATGAGGGGTAGATGGAGATGGTTTGGACATACTCTTCGCACTCCCTAAGAGAGATTAGTTCACCAAATGTTCAACTTGGTTCCACAAGGCACTAGAAGAGTTGGAAGGCTGAGGCCTACACGAGTAAGAACTATGAAACGTGAAGTAGGAGATGATGAGTGGAGAAGTATTGAATTAAAAGCTCAAGATAGAGATGACTGGCGAAATCTAACTTGAGGTCCTTTGCGTCAATAGGCGTAAGAGGAGATGATGATGATAATGAGTTTATGTTGCCCAAGTTTTTTTTCATAATACTGACCATCCTTTGCACTCAAATCTTCATGGACAGTGCTAGCCTCTTCGTAATACTAGGCATGCAGTTAATTCTAATAGTCAGGCCTTTTCTATCATTAGGCTCAATACTATACAGCAATCTAGAAGTTTTATTCCGGTTATGACTAAGTTTTGGAATGATCTTCCTAATCGGGTAGCTGAATCGGTAGAACTTCGAAAGTTTAAACTTGCAACAAATGTTTTCATGTTAAACAGACTGACAAAAATCTCATTTTAAAGTTTATGTATGAAAGATCTGTTTGAATGTTGTTACTGCTCTTAAAATAATTTATTTTATTTGTTATTTACTTCTCTTTTAAAATATTTATTTCCTTATTTCATTTGCTCACTAGGCTATTTTTTTCCTTATTGGAGCCCTTGGACTTATAGTATCCTGATTTTCCATCTAGGGTTGTAGCTTAGCTAGTAATGTGTGTGTATATATATATATATATATATATATATATATATATATATATATATACATATATATATAATTATATATATGTATATATATATACACATATATGTACATATATATATATATATATATATATATATATATATATATATATATATATATATATGATTATGAAGATTAGCTTTTAAGTATATTTGGATTAACAGATGACGGGCACATCCGGACCAGGAACTTAACTGATCATGTAAATGGTATGCACAAGAAGACTGCAAGGATAGGTACCATTAACTTCAGCACCATTAGAGAAGAGGCGGAAGAAATTGTGATGATGGTGAAGGAGAGGAACAGAGACATGCTAGGATTACCAGGAGAAGACACAAGACTATTACACGATGATTATCATTTATTGTATAAAGGTAGGAGAGATGCTAAACATCGTGATTGATGAATTATCAGAAAATAAGTTTCATACAAGTTGATGTCCCTCAATAAGAAGAACCACAAAAGGAGAAAGATGACTTTTATATGAGATTACAAGAGGTTATGGATTCTGTACCATATGCAGATATTATTATCATAATAGGAGACTTAGACAAACCTGGAATTGAAAATGGATTAGGGGCTTTCAGCACTGGTGATAGATATAGAGGAGAAAGTATTATAGATTTTTGCATCTAAAACCATACGTTGATATTGAATGATTTTTATAAGCAAGCATTAGGAAATGCAAAAGTGGACATAATATCGTTAGACTACAGTAAGAAGGTAAAGTACAGACAAATCCTTGATAGATTTGATACTAATCAATAGGAAAAATCTATTTAGGGACGTAAAGAGTGTGACACACCATCTGTGTCGCTGACTCCGACCTTAGACTAATGAAATCAAAACTCAATAAGTCCAAACCTGAGGCCAACGAAGAAAATGATTTTGTCTTGAAAAAACTGCTAAAGGTAGAATGCAGAAAATGTGCAAAAGTAAAATCAGCCATAGGTGTCCACAAGACGAGGTCGATAGAGAGTTATTGGGTCCTTTGACTGCCCAAAGAGTACTACATTCGATCCCTCTCTCTGGTTACTGCTCATTCTGTCTTTGCCTGCACATACACCGAATAGTCTAGTCTATTCTTTCTACATTCTCCTATGTCTTCATACACCTATTAACAATGAGATTACCAAACAATTCTTCTTCGTTTCAGGGTTAACTACTGCACTGTAATTTTGCAGTGGTTACTTTCCTCTAGGTAAGGGTCGAAAAGACTCTTTAGCTATGGTAAGCAGCACTTCTAGGAGAAGGCCATTTCAAAATCAAACCATTGTTCTCTAGTCTTGAGTAGTACCATAGCCTCTGTACCATGGTCTTCCACTGTCTTGGATTAAAGTTCTCTTGCTCTAATGTACACTCGGATACGCTGTTCTATCTTATTTCTCTTCCTCTTGTTTTTTTTTAGTTTTTCCAGTTTATATATGAACGATCTAATTTAATGTTGTTACTGTTCTTAAAAATATTTTATTTGGATTGCATTACTTCTCTTGTAATGTATTCATTTCCTTGTTTCCTTTCTGTACTGGGCTATTCTTCCCTGTTGGAGCCTTTGGGCTTATAGCATCTTGTTTTTCCAACTAGGGTTGTAGCTTAACTTCTAATAATAATAATAATAATAATAATAATAATAATAATAATAATAATAATAATAATAATAATAATAATAATAATAACAATACTGATAATAATAATAATGAGAAGGACTTGTCAATAAAGCGAAGAATTCAGGAAGTTGCAAACTGAAATGGTTGGAAAGAGATCAAAGGAACAATGGAATGCTGAAAAGAAGAATTGTTGAAAATGGGTCAAAATAGAAGAATAAAAAGACACGAGGACTATAAGGCAGCCAATAGAGAGACCAAGATGAGAAAAGGTGCCCAAAACAATAGTCTTAGGAGAAGATTGGTGAAGACCTAAGAAAGGATTTCCTAGGGACAAGAAAACACATCTGAAATAGCAAAAGGTTACAGAAGGGGATCCCATCCTCCCAGATGTGCCGTAAAAAAGATCCTACAGATGAAATATTATTAACAGAAAATTGGGAAATTGAATTAGGATGAAAAATTAGTTTGAAACCTTGCTTGAGTTGTGGTGGCCGATGTGGTAACGTCCCTGATTGATCGCCAGACTGGGGTTCGAGTCCTGCTAAAACTCGTTAGTTTCTTTGGTCGCTACAACCTCACCATCCTTGTGAGCTAAGGATGGGGGGTTTGGGGGAGCCTATAGGTCTACTGCTGAGTCATCAGAAGCCATTGCCTGACCCTCCTTGGTCCTAGCTTGGGTGGAGAGGGGGCTTGGGCGCTGACTCTATGTAATATGGTCAGTCTCTAGGGCATTGTTCTGCTTTACAGGGCAATGTCACTGTCCCTTGCCTCTGAAATTCATGAGGGGCCTTTAAACCTTTAAATGTGAATGATATTGAGTTGAGAGAGGAAGCTGTTTTGGAGTTTCACGTTGCTCAAATGAACACTATCGTCTATAGATGGAAGCTGTTGGCATTGGTGTCCTTTATGTATTAGGAGCACAGAGCCAGACTTATCTATTAGAGAGCTGCTGGAGGCACAGAAGAAGTCGAAGAATGGCAGAGCCTCATGGATGGATCTCATTCCTGCTGAGTTGTTGAAGAATATGGGAGATGTTGGCAATGAAACGTTGCTAAAGCTAATTCTCATGGTATGGGATGGCCAGGATGTACCAGAGGATTTGAGCTGAGATTTGATGTGTTATGCTTAAAAAAAAAAAAGGGTTGTAAGACCAATTGGACAAATTATAGTTTATGAAAGAATTTTGGGAAGACGATTGAGAGGGAATGTGGAACCAAAGCTAGGAGAGTGGCTGGTGGTTTTAGACTAGGAAGAGGAATAGCAGATATGATACTCACCCTCAAAATGATTATTAAAACAAGGTGGGGATGGAATAAGGATGAATATTATGCTTTTTTAGACCTTGAGAATTTTTTTGATCGTGTTCCCAGGCAAACGCGTATCATGAAGCGCCAGTGAAGTTGAAGAGAACAATCTATAACCTTTATAAAGACATCAAATGCAGTCAAAACGCTTGATGAAAAGGAGGAGACTGGTTTGATATCAGGTGTCAGACAGGGGAGTATTCTACAACCACTATTGTTTATTTTGCTTTTAAAGAGGTATAAGAGCGAGAAAAATAAGGATGGATGGAAAGTCACAGATTTGTCATATGTAGATGACCATGCCATAACAGAAAATACCTCATAGGATCTACAAAAGGATATGGAAAATGGAATGCCATACTTGCAAGTAGTGGCATGAAACTTAGTAATGAAAAAATTACAATCGTATATAGAGAAACAAGTAGCCAGATATTGCAATAAATAAACCTCAAGTGATAAAATAAGTATTATGAGAGAGAGAGAGAGAGAGAGAGAGAGAGAGAGAGAGAGAGAGAGAGAGAGAGAATCCCTTCAGGGTAAGGATA
>NC_090764.1:67207087-67217087 GCF_036898095.1 Palaemon carinicauda | reverse complement strand
GATATTTGTATAAAATTAGAGAACATATTTGATAGCAATGGTAGTTAGAATTATTTTTTGATATTATAGCGCCTTATATATATATATATATATATATATATCATCATCATCATCATCAGCCGTTATTAGTTCACTACAGAACAAAGGCCTTAGACATGACCTTCATCTTCGTCTGTTTATGGTCTTTCTCTGCCAGTCTACACCCACAAACTTTATTAGTTCGTCAATCCATCGTCTTCCTTCCCCTGCTTCTTCCACAATCTCTAGGGACCCATTCTGATATTCTTAATGCCCATCCAATGTCTGTCATTCTCAGTATATGCCCTGCCCATGTCCATTTCTTTTTCTTATATGGTGTTAGAATATCCTCTACTTTAGTCTGCTCTCGTATCCATGTTGGTCTTTTTCTGTCCCCTTATATAATTCCATCATTATTCTTATCATAGCACTTTGAGTTTTAACTAGCTCATGTTTTAAGGCTTTGGTACGGTTCCAAGTTTCTGATGCTTAAGTTAAAACTGGTAGGACGATCTGATTAAACGCTGTTCTTTTTAGAGAAAGTGGCATTTTATATTTCATAACTTCTTTTTGTATCCCAAACGCTTATCATCTCATGGTTAACCATTTTTTTTCGGTCTCATTTCCTGGGGAAACACTTCCTGTCTGTTGTAAGTAGTATATTCTTTAACAGTCTCTAAAGGCTCATGCTGAACTCTTACTTGTTGTCTTTGTACATTTTCAGTTAATTCTATCTTAGTTTTATAATTATTATTATTATTATTACTAGCCAAGCTACAACCCTATTTGGAAAAGCAAGATGCTGTAAGCCCAAGGGCTCCAACAGGGAAAATAGCCCAGTGATGAAAGGAAATAAGGAAATAAATAAATGATGAGAATAAATTAACAATATATAATTCTAAAAACAGTAACAACGTCAAAATAGATATGTCCTATATAAACTATTAACAACGTCAAAAACAGATATGTCATATATAAACTATAAAAAGACTCATGTCAGCCTGGTCAACATAAAAACATTTGCTCCAACTTTGAACTTTTGAAGTTCTACTGATTCAACTACCCGATTAGGAAGATCGTTCCACAACTTGATGACAGCTGGAATAAAACTTCTAGAATACTGCGTAGTATTGAGCCTCATGATGGAGAAGGCCTGGCTATTAGAATGAACTGCCTGCCTAGTGTTACGAACAGGATAGAATTGTCTAGGGAGATATGAATGTAAAGGATGGTCAGAGTTTTGGAAAATCTTATGCAACATGCATAATGAACTAATTGAACTACGGTGTCAAAGATTGATATCTAAATTAAGAATAAGAAATTTTATAGACCGTTAGTTTCTGTCCAACAATTTAAGATGAGAATCAGCAGCTGAACACCAGACAGGAGAACAATACTCAAAACAGGGTGGAATGAAAGAATTAAAATGCTTCTTCAGAATAGAGTGATCACCGAAAATTTTAAAAGACTTTCTCAATAAGCCAATTTTTTGTGCAATTGAAGAAGACACAGACCCAATGTGTTTCTCAGAAGTAAATTTGCTGTCGAGAATCATACCTAAAATTTCAAAAGAGTCATACAAATTTAAAGAAACATTATCAATTCTAAGATCCGGATGTCGAGGTGCCACCGTCCTAGACCTAATTACACTCATACTTTGAGTTTTGTTAGGATTCAACTTCATACCCCATGATTTGCACCATGCACTAATTTTAGCTAAATCTCTGTTAAGGGATTCACCAACCCCAGATCTACATTCAGGGGACGGAATTGATGCAAAGAGAGTAGCATCATCTGCATATGCAACAAGCTGGTTTTCTAGGCCAAACCACATGTCATGTGTATATAGTATGAAAAGTAATGGGCCAAGAACACTACCCTATGGAACACCAGATATCATATTCCTATTCTCTGTATGGTGACCATCAACAACTACTCTTTGAGATCTACTACTCAAAAATTCAATAATAATGCTCAGAAACGACCCACCCACTCCCAACTGTTTGAGTTGGAAAACAAGGGCCTCATGATTAACATGGTCAAAGGCAGCACTAAAATCAAGGCCAATCATACGATTTCTGTACAGCATTGGAGATTGTAAGAAGGGTATCACATGCTCCAAGGCCTTTACGAAAACCAAATCGCAAACTAGGGAATAGATGATTGCTTTCTGCAAACTTATTAAGAGCTTTTGCCAGAAGACGTTCAAAAACTTTAGATAATATGGGAGTTATGGAAATTGGGCGGTAATCAGTGGGACTTGAGCTACCACAAACACATTTACATAGAGGAGTAACATTACCAATTCTCCAACAAGTGCTAAAAGCTTTTCTTCTTGCTAACTTGCGCAAAATAACAAATAACTTTGGAGCTAAGAAATCTGCTGTCTTTATAAAAAGGTTTATCAACTCATACTCATTTTCAGTTCTACATTTCTGCTTTCTCTAAACACAACTATGACTGCAGCAAATCTTAAGTTGTTAAGGTATTCCCAATCAATATTAATTAATTAATATTAATTCCTACATGTCCCTAATCTAAATTTTTATAATTTCTAGGCATCCAGTCAAAGGTACCAATAACTATCTAGTATTAGTTATATATATATATATATATATATGTATGTATATATATATACATACATACATACATACACACACACACATATATATATATATATATATATACACAACAAATGCAGTCGATCCTAGTCGCCTGCAGGACAATGGCCTCAGAAATGTCCTTATTCATGTCTGGGGTTAGCCAGTCTTCATCAACATGCTGGTCAACTGCGAAATGGTGGTGATGAGAGACTTCTGTCTGATCTCTCACAGCAAATCAACCTATATGGGTGGCCTGACTAGTATAGCTTTGCTGATCATGGCGATACACATATCCGTTCACCGTGTTAAGATATCCACACAGAGAAAAGATACACACACACACATACACACACACACACACACACATATATATATATATATATATATATGTAGCGTATATAAATACAGTATGTATATTGGCCTCTCTCTCTCTCTCTCTCTCTCTCTCTCTATATATATATATATATATATATTTATGTATATATATACAGTATATATATTGGCCTCTATATATATATATATATATATATGCAGAAGAACCACAGGAAAAATTAAAATACGAAATATACGCTTAAGTCCTGACTAGTTTCGTGATACTTCTTCAGTCCTCTGAATAAGTATCACGAAACTAGTCAGGACTTAATCGTATATTTCGTATTTTAATTTTTCCTGTGGTTCTTCTACGTCTGAGCATCACGTTTTCCTGGGATTTTTACGCATATATATATATATATATATATCTATGTATATTTATATATATATATATGTATATATATATATATATATATACATATATATATATATATATATATATCTTATTGATAAAATCTTGCAGTTAAGAATTGTGTAATACTATTGATAGACTGGCAGAATTAACTATCTAACTAAATAACAAGTGTAAATTGAAGATCATTCAAAGGTATGCACCAAAACATCCCATACAGAGGGAGAAATAAAAACTTTTTATGAAGATCTGGAGATATTCATGGAAAACCATAAATACTCAATTTACATTCGTTTTGGGTTATTTCAATGCTAAAGTAGGTCAAAAGAAGAGAGGCAAATCAGCAGTTTCAGCAGTAGGTAAATTTGGAGTAGGCACAAAGAATGACAGAGGAGACATACTTGTAGAATTTGCTGATAGAAATAAACTTATAATCATGAACACCTATTAATAAGCTGAACATAGAAAATAGACATGGAGAAGCTCAAATGGAGAAACGAAAAATGAAATAGTCAATTTCTTGAAAGATGTAACAGTGTTAAACAAGTTAAAATCAAGCGATCATAGAATTTTGAGAAGGAAAATTTGTGTAGATTTAAGGAAAGAGAGAAAATTAATTTCAAGAAAGAAAATAAACACTCCTGTAATAGGAGAAAAATCTGATGAGATTAGTATAACAATAGAAAATAGGTATTCCCAGCTACATGATGAAATAGAAGAAAGTAGAGGAAATGAACAGTAATTTAAAAAAAAATTCTATTGGAATCAGAACAAGAGATAAGTAGAAAAGTTCCTAAACAAGATCAAGGACAACTATCAGAAAAGACAAAAAACTAATAAAGAAAAGTTTAGAAATGAGGGTAAAGTCCAAGAGAGATGAAATAGAATTAAGAGAACTATCAAAACCAATAAAATAAACTAAAAACTCAAGATTTCCGTAAACACATTCAGACCAAAATTAAGAAAACACTAAAGAAAGGAAGAAACATCAATTTGATGAAAAGAAGAATTGGAACAGGGCACCAATATATGTTTGCCTTTAAAGAAAGAACATGAAAATGTTATCAACAGTAGAGATAGAGTGATGAAATTGCTGAGGATTTCTATACAATTCTATACAATAGTCACCTTTACCAATAGAAATAATGAAACACCTGAGTCGGTACCATAAATAATAATATAAGTAAAGAAAGCATTAAAAGGTATAAAAAAAGACAAAGCAGCAGGAGAAGATGGACTAACAATTGATTTAATAATAGATGGAGGAGATTTCATAGAAGTAAAACTCGCTTAGCTCTCCACCAAATGTCTGCAATTATGCTCTATACCTACAGCTTGGAAAAACTTTATCATTGTACTAATTCACAAAAAGGGAGACACAAAAGACCAATAATTTTACTCTCTGTAATGTATAGAATATTTAAAAGGATCACATTAAGTCCAATGGAAAGACAGCCAAACTTTAATCAACCAGCAAATGAAAAAATCAACAGAGTATAACTAACCACCATGTAATGAAGCTTTCGATTCTGTCAAAACCTCAGCAGTAATGAGAGTCCTGCAAAGACATGGAATAGATGAATCTTATGTTAGAACACTTGAAAATATCTATACAGGAAGTAAAGCAACCCCAAATCTACATAAAGATATTGAAAAAATTTTAACTTAGAAAGGAGTTAGGCAAGGACACTCCATCTCTCCTAGACTATTCACAGTATGTCTAGAAGTTTTTAAGGATTTAGAATGAGTAAATGTAGGAATTACCATTAATATGGAATACCATAAGAACTGAAGATTTGCATATGACATCGTTGTGATTAGTGAATCATGAGAGGTAGGCCTATTACAAAAGATGAAAGATTTGAATAAAGCAGAAATGTGAAACTGAAAATGAATATGAGTAAAATTAAGATAATATTCAATGAAAATCCAAACACAACAAATAAGATTTATGGATGAGCCACTAGAGATTGTTAATGAATTTCTGCACTTAGGACAGACAGTGTTTCCCCAGGACACAAGACCGAAATTAAATGAAGGATAAGCTTGGGATGGAGAGCATTTGGTAAACAAAATGAGATTATGAAAAGTAAAACGCCACTGTCTCTAAAAAGCAAAGCATTTAATCAGAACCTATGTTCTGCTGTGGACTAGTAACCGCTGATTATGTACATATATATATATATATATATATATACACAAACAAGTAAATAGTTGCATAAACTGTTAACACCCATATATTACATTATTGTATGCATAAAAATATATATGTATTTATATATCGATAAAATTATATATATATATATATATATAGGTAGGTAGATATAGATAGATAGGTAGATAAATAGATAGTTATGTATAATATATATTACATTACTGTATATATGAAAAATATATATGGATTTATATATCTATAAACACACACACGCGCACATATATATATATAATATATATGCGTATGTCTTGTAACCGTAATTTAACAGTTTAAGACGTTTCTTGAAAAAGTCCCATAAAAAAGAAAGAAAGAAACCAAGGAAATAAAATTAATCACAATATTTCGGACAGAACAAAAAAATTCTATGACGTCACATTCGATATGTTAAACACACGCTCCACGCTCCATATTAAGTCACACTTTTAAAGGTTATATTGAAATGTTACGGGAAGATATATGATTTTAATTTCATGCAACTGCTACGTGTGAGGTTCGCGCGAAGGACAGTGAGGTTAACCAACTGAGGTTGGATCACTATATCGGGGTTGGTCGCGCTGTAAAAGGCTTAGTTGCCAACGAGGGGTTTAATCAAATTGATTTTGACATGTACAGTCTTATGGCTAGCTAGTTGGCGATCATTTTTTTAGGGTGTAAAGGTGCTGGACCTACACCTTGGGTTGACAGGATGTGGTTATACACCAGTAGTGCGTCGAACCCCCAATAAGAAGTGCACCACGTCAAATGCCTAATGGATATGATTGGAATTTTATAACCTTTCTTGAGCAACTCTTCAAGTGATTTGTAATGATTAAATTAATTTATTTCTATATTTTTTATTATGTGAAAGGTTTCCCTACCTGACTTTACAATATATATATATATACACACACACACACACATATATATATATATATACGGGGTATATATATATATATATATATATGTGTGTGTGTGTGTGTGTGTGTGTGAGAGAGAGAGAGAGAGAGAGAGAGAGAGAGAGAGTAAATAATTATTTATATAGAACGCACTTACAATTCGAATAGCTCTTGTCATCTTGACATATTTATGTGAATTGTTTATATATATATATATATATATACATATATATATATATATATATATATATATTTTAAAATAGAATGCTGGTTGTATCAACTGTGATAATTAAACATTACAGACACACATATATACATGCACACACACATACACTCAAAACACAGAGAAAATAGAAAATAATCTCAAAAGTGTAAACCGTTGGCTCATCCTCTATGCATGCAAAGCTACACTTACTTACGTGCTATATAGGACGAAAAGATGTGTTTAGAAAGTGTACGATGAAATTTGAAGTCTTTTAGATTTTAGAAAGCGTAGAGAGACATTTAGAAACAGTTTTCAAAAGGTGTTGCTTGCCTCTTTTGTTATTTCAACTTCAAGTAGCTTCAACTTCAGTAACAAAGGTTACTTTTAACTCGAGTACACCGAGAGTCTGAACAAACTGCGAGAAATTAGCGGGATTCTAAGTTTAGCGATTCGGAATCGATAAAAGGTGGACATATTTTAGATCGAATGTATTTTCATGAATCCAAAACTAATAATCGGCGAGATTTTGATCATCGTTATTGAGATGAAAATCATCAAAATTGGCGAAAATTAAATCATACGAGTTAGACTTGCTCAAAATAAAATATAATGAAAATAATATTAGTAGAATTTTAATTTCAACGTCTATGAGAAATAATTTTTTTGAGATTGAATTTATTTTCACGAACCCGAACCTCATAATCAACGAGAATTTGATTATGTTTATCGAGATCAAAATGCCGAAAATTAGAGAAAGCATAATTATGCGAGTCACAATAGCCAAAATAAAATCGAGCGAACATTATATCCCAACCACCACTGAAGCGAGTCTGTCATTTCCACATATTGCAGAGAGATTCGATTGCAATCCCAATTAGCATTGCACAAAACTGTATTGCAAGGTGTAGAGAGAGAGAGAGAGAGAGAGAGAGAGAGAGAGAGAGAGAGAGATTATAACGAAATCATTCAGTTGTCCAGTGATAATCTTCTTGCGAAACAATTTTTTATTCCCGCGCAAACTCTAGTCCTTGTCTTTTCCTTCACAGGAGAAATGGTGGGAAATGAATGATGGTTATGAAACGGGAGACAGAATAACATGGGAGAAATTACCTTTTTTAGGATATCGGAAAACTGTTATTACTTTAAGGCAAACTTTTTAAGACGGTGAAATAGTTATTATTATTATTATTATTATTATTATTATTATTTATAGCTAAGCTACAACCTTAGTTGGGAATGCAAGATGCTAGCCCATGGACCTCAACAGGGAAAAATAGCCCAGTGAAGAAAGGAAATAAGGAAATAGATAAACGATATAAGTAACGGGCAATTGAAATAAAATAATTTTAAAACAATATCAACATTAAAACAGATATATCAGTTATACACTATAAAAAAGAATCATGTGGTTAGACCAAATTTTTAAGATAATGGAAAACTACTGTTTTCTTTAGACCTAGTTTTAACTTGTTTATCATAATGATAACTACAACTATGATGATGATAAAGAGAATAATAAAAAGGCCCAAAAAACGTCCCAAATCTCCACCTGTGATATTTCAATTAAATCAAAACTGTGTATTCTACGTAAGAAATCAAACTGAAAATAGAATTTAAATCTATGGTAGTCGGTTGAACATAAAAAGCGCTGTTCACCCCGATCTCCTCTATTCTTTATTTATAGTTTTCCTCTTGATGGAACACAATGCCATATTTGCCACTTGAAGAATCAATCCTCCACACTAGTCCATGGTAGAACGGTCAGCTTCCGCCATACCTTTGCGCTCTGGCAATCCTTAGTTATAGGAGACATCTCTCTCTCTCTCTCTCTCTCTCTCTCTCTCTCTCTCTGTTTTCTAATAGAGCGTATCATCTATCTATCTATTCATCTTTTCAAAATTTCCTCTCGATTCTCAGCATCCTGAAAATGCCCTCGTAATATCTATAACAGGATAATATTAAATCTTTCACCAGATCCTGCAGTTTTTACTTCCTTGGCCATACAATACCCAATCACCTTTAGCCATCGTAGGTGGCGCTTCGTGTCACCCAGAGCAATTAGTTAGACGTTTAATCTGTTATCCTAGAGAAATTTTCTGTGAGAAATGATCTGTGAAAGGCAGACTTTCACGTAAAAACTAATTACCATGTTATTTCAATTTCAGTTTTTCGTTTAGCATAATGATGAAAATTAATTTTGGTTATAATTAGTCAATTAAGAAAGAAATTTTCGAGAGGTCGCTGATTCTGCCGACTCAGCAATTTTAAATCAGTATTAGAAATTCATATACAGGTGTATAAGTTGAGAATGTACTCCCTATACAGACGACCCACCAATAGCACGTCTCTTGCCTCCACATGTGTTGCGCAGTTCAACTTTATCTTGCCTGTATATTTGTCAATTTGCAAAGTAAGCAATTTATGGGTAGGACTGCTAGTCCCATACTGCATTAATCCTAGTTGGGTCTACCACACTAGTCACTGAGCAACCAGGTACATAGTTTCTTAATAAGTTCAACATGAACTTAGGTGTCAACCCATAATAATAATAATAATAATAATAATAATAATAATAATAATAAGAAGAAGAAGAAGAAGAAGAAAACGAGGAATTATTGTTCAAATATTTTTCAAGTCTTTTTCTTATTATAATCTCGATCAAGAAATGAAATTTGACTTTCTTCCTTGGAGAGAGAGAGAGAGAGAGAAAGAGAGAGAGAGATTGTCAACGCAAATACAGATATATGTACACTGTGCACATAAACATGTGTATATGTATTTGAAACTAAATTTAAGAGAGAGAGAGAGAGAGAGAGAGAGAGAGAGAGAGAGAGAGAGATTGTCAACGCAAATACAGACATATGCAAATTGTACATACGCACACAAACATGTATATATTCATTTGAAACTGAAATTAAAGTGAGAGAGAGAGAGAGAGAGAGAGAGAGAGGAGAGAGAGAGAGAGAGATTATTAACAATCACCCCCGCCTCTTTGGAAGATAGTATACCTCCTCCTCCCCGGCCCCCACCCCCAAAAAAAACCATCTTAAGTGACAGCCTGTCGCTTGACTCCACTCACAGTTACCTGTCAGACTTCACCCGGGGAGGAAGTGTGTGTGTGTGTGCAAGCGCACGAGTGTGTATGTGTCTTTGTTTTTTTTTCTGTGCGCGCGCACACGTACTTCGTATTGCACTCAAGTGTCCTAATTGCGTGCGAACTTGTTGTTGAGAGATGTAACTTTGTTTAGGACAGGAAATAGTCGCTTTGTTTGTTAAGTGCTCGTGGATGCAACTCGATTAAGAACAGCTAGGCTATTGTTTTCGTCTTTACTAATATGCCTTCATATTCCTATAAGGTTA